>NC_087209.1:87921337-87935391 GCF_015104395.2 Macrobrachium nipponense | reverse complement strand
GAATTGCTGTCATCCCTTGGAAACTTCTTAGTTCTCGTTACATCAGTGAAAAAAAAAACTAATGATATAAAAAAACAATCTCTAAAAGCGTTCCATTGAAAGCTGCCAGCTGAGAAAAACAAAACTTTTAACGACGCAATATGGATTGTGTGGCGCCTTTCCTTAGAAAACTAAAAGCGAATCATGCACGATTTCAACAAAGCCACGTGAGAATTCTGGGAAATGTTTTGGACCAGAATCTTCGCAACCACCACCATCCCCTATGCCCCCCCCCCCCCCTTCCACCCGCTTCCGTCTCTCTCTCTCCCTCTCTCTGTCTCTCTCTCTCTCTTTTCTATGGTATTCAATTTCCTTAATTTTCATCGACAATGTTCTTTAGAGAGACAGACAAATAGATTTAAGAACTCGTGGCTTTAAATGCAAATGCATCGAGTTCATTGGCAGGAAGGGAATTGGTATTGGGTTGTGGTCTCTGTAGTGAGAGACAATGACACCAGAATGGTGGCTGAGCCTCTTTTCCTGAAACCAAGAGCAATTGTTAGAATAGAGCAGAATATTGAATTTAGGCCAAAGGCCAAGTGCTGGAACCTATAAGGTATTTAAGCGCTGAAGCGGAAATGGACAGGAAGAAGGTTTGAAAGGTGTAACAGGAGGAAAACCTCACAGTCGCACCGTGAATCAATTGTTAAGTGAGAGGGGAAAGTAAGATGAAATGAAGAGAATATGAACGGAAGTACAGTAAAAGGAATGACAGCGTTGCAGCTACGGGACGAAGGGACGCTGCAAAGAACCTTAAGTAATGCCTACAGTGGACCGCACGAGGTGTATTGACGACACTTCCCCATACGGAGATGAGCAATAATTGTCAATCCAGTGGCTGTATGGGAAAAGATGGATGTGTAAGGAGAAAATGTTGAGTTAGTGAATGCATATGGTTCAAAAACAGAGATGGGCCGTATTCTTAACCCCTAGTATGGTTGCTGTTTTTAATTAGCCTTTTCCAGGTGTTTCTAAAACTCAGTGAACGACTTGTCTTAAATCTATTTTGGCAGATGTTTCACAAACGGATATTCTTCCTGACTCCAGCTCTCCCGCGTATCCGGGTTGGGAAAGCTACAAGGCGTCAGCATTGCTGGGGATAGCAATGAAAAACTATAAACAATAACCTCTGGGGCGAGTCCATTTCCTCAGACAAAACTTCCCCCGCGTGTTAGCATTTCTATATGAAACATAATTCGCAAGGTTTCATGAACCAAATACTTCAAAATCCTCTGAGCCTCCTCGTCCTAAGTCCCCCGTCCTCTGATTCTTTTTTTTATTATTATAAAGAAGTCCTTGCAAGGGAAATCCCTTATTCCTATCGCTATATTTCATTTGTCACTCCATGACTAGTGGTCTGAATCACGGCCTGACTGGTTAATAGGAATAAGAAGAGATGGATTCGTCTTGGAAGTGAAATGTAATAGTCTGTAGTTAAGGCTTTTACTATAAATATCTATATTAGAGGCCTTAGCCATGAGAAATATATATATATATATATATGTATATATATAATATATATATATATATATATATATATATAGTTAAAATTGAAGGCGGTTCTATCAACCAGTAGACATCAGTCAGTGCAAGGTGAAGGACAATCCTTTATTCCCATTATTTGTACTTTATTGTCGCGACGTTTCAAGACATAAAAGTCCCATTATCAAGCTAAAAAAAAGATAAAACAAAAGTTAAAATCATAAACTCGGAATACATACTAAAAGATTAAAAAGTTTACAAATATAAAAAGCAAGTACAAGAGTAGGGAGGAGTCAATACCAATAAGGTGCTGTAAGCACAGACCGAGTGACAATTCGGGCCGGGTCAGCTTCGACTTGAACTCACGAGAGATACAGAGTGTTGAGGAAGACTGGGTGTTTAACTGCGGAACGAGTTGTTTAATGAAAAGTGATTCTAAAATAGCTAAATGATGTTCGTTAGGGGATTGGCCTATAATTTTAAAATCTTTGTAATTCAAGTCATGTTTACATTTCTTTGTATGCTCGCGTATACATGAAAACTCAGGATTAGTTAATTTGAAGTACGTCGGCTCCACACGGAGGTTACTCAAAGTGAGATTAGATTCTCATCGAGGCGTTAGTTATAGAACAGGTGTCAAATTAACTAATCCTGAGTTTTCATGTATACGCGAGCATACAAAGAAATGTAAAAACATGACTTGAATTACAAAGATTTTAAAATTATAGGCCAATCCCCTAACGAACATCATTTAGCTATTTTAGAATCACTTTTCATTAAAACTCGTTCCGCAGTTAAACACCCAGTCTTCCTCAACACCTCTGTATCTCTCGTGAGTTCAAGTCGAAGCTGACCCGGCCCGAATTGTCACTCGGTCTGTGCTTACAGCACCTTATGGTATTGACTCCTCCCTACTCTTGTACTTGCTTTTTTCTATTTGGTAAACTTTTTTAATCTTTTAGTAATGTATTTCCCGAGTTTATGATTTTAACTTTTGTTTTATCTTTTTTTTAGCTTGATAATGGGACTTTTATGTCTTGAAACGTCGCGACAATAAAGTACAAATAATGGGAATAAAGGATTGTCCTTCACCTTGCATCGATGATATATATCTATATATATAATATATATATATATATATATATATATATATATATATATATATATATATATATATATATATGACTTCATTTCTTACTAAGAGTAAAGTATAATTCATTGTTCAGTATTTAAAATATTTAACCACAAATAGTATGATTTTTCGTTCTGTTTTGCACTTTTGTGTACAAGGTGATTATGTATTCGTTTTAAAGGAAGTATATATATCACCAAGTAAATAATGTTCTTTCCAAATCCTTGTCTATGCCGTAGCTAATAGACGTCTGTTGTCCTGACAAATTAGAACTTCCATGTCACTCTGTTTAGTGGCTTTGCTCTCTCTAACATTTTGGGAACTGGACAAGAAAATTGTGGAATCACAGTGACTGCTGACTTACATTAATATAGAATCCTAAATGACCCTTGTCTGAATCAAATAACAGTATTCAAGCTATAGTATAGAGAAAAACATCTTCCAGTTTTAAATTTTTTGCCATAAAACATTTGTGAATAAAAAGTAAAACTTGCCTGCTGTACAAGTATTCAGTTCCGTGTATTTAAATGTTACAATAAAAATAAACCTTTCTCAGTTTTCAGGTTTCTGGTTAAGTGTCACAGTCATTCTTGTAAAGAGGAAAATTGCGACAAAATTTTGTTGTTCTGTTTTCTAGCTTTAGAATCACAGTATCATAATATTGTTTTGTTTCCTTTTAATGAGGGAAGTAAGAGTCTCCCTAAACCTCTCCCCCACAAAACAACCTCTCTCTCTCTCTCTCTCTCTCTCTCTCTCTCTCTCTTATCTCGTTCTTTGGCTTTGCTATGTATTATATATTGTAGCATATGTCAAGTATTCAGCACAACTTGGATCTCTCTCTCCTCTCCTCTCTCCTCTCTCTCTCTCTCCTCTCTCTCTCTCTTTCTCTCTCTCTCTATTGTGTCATGTTCCCGCCTTTCTATACCTTATTTATTGAAGTATTCATCGTGATTGGACTCACACACACACACTCTTTCTCTCTCTCTCTCTCTCTCCTCTCCTTTTTAATTTATGATCAGGTTACGCGCTTTATCAACATTTTCATCTTTAGAAGAAAAGGTGTTTCCATTAAAGGTGAAGGTATCGAAAATTTCGACTTGGACCCTTGAAGATGAAACTTTATGAACTCAATTACTACAGAATGACTTTTATATTTTATCAGTATGAAAAATGCGCAAACATTTAGCTCACTCTGAACAATTTGAACACCAAAAATCCCAGATTTAACTGCTGACCTTCCATCTTTGGCCAATTCTACCAACAATTAATATGCTCTGATTGAATCCCATATCAACAGTTTCACCAAATTCTATCACAATTCGTTCATTACCTTCCACGAAATTCTATTTACAGGCATACAGACAAAAAAACAAGTAAACAAATAAAAAAAATAAAGATAAAAATCTACAGTTATTTTGTAGTGGTAACAATAATGATAAAAGCAACAGAACTTCTCATAATAATTGATTTATGCCAGATATCAAGTAACGGTAACGGCAAAGGTAATATTGACAATACCATCAACAGCACAGTAATGATTATAATAACGAAACGAGCAGAGATTTTGATAAAAAGAGAGTCGGATATTACCAAAAAAAAAAAAGTTAAACTTTAGATTTCATGGATCTTTGGATAATAAGAATTGATCTTATTTTAAGGAGGTCTTTTGAAGAGTCCACTGCTTAATGTTAAAGTTAAGACAGACCAATTGACGTTGTTGTGGGTTATTTTCCGAATTATCGTCTAGGTAGTTATCGTTAACAGGGGAAAATAACAAACATTATGTAGTGCGTTCATAGTACAAATATCGTTTATATAACCCACTTGGCATAAATAACACTTAATGCACTTCTGTCAATGAAAGTAAGGGTTTGTTATTCATTAGAAATGCTTATATTAGATACAAAAAATAAAATGCTAAAGTTCTTAGTAGGCCATGAAGTTTTTAAAACAATGAAAACACCTACTATGAGATTCAAAGCCGGTGTCCCGGTGTTTTTCCGGAATAAAACTTTATCAACGTACCTGACAAAGAAGACACTTTGTCACAGGGTATCTTACATCCGTACCTAATTTTTTTACTGTATGCTGTATTACGAAAGTTGTAAAATTCTGGTTATTATAAGAGTAACACCGACTTCTTGTAGACATCGCCAGCAAACTCAGAGGAATGTCTTTCGAAGATATATTGACGTAACTTATGACGTCATTAACTTGTCTCCTTCTCGATGGATAATTGACTATTCGTGAAAAAGCCTCAACCTCTGGCAACAATGAAATACAACCAATACTCCTTGTTTACACTTTATGTTAGTGGTAGTAGTAATATATAGTAGTGATGATATGAGTGCTAGAATCCTTGAAGAAAAGAGTTTCCACAAGTAATCCGAGAAATTACTTTCTAACACTATTTCTCCATTGAAAAATTATATAATTAAAAACCAATTAAGAAAGTGAAGAAAACGTTGGCATTCGTCGTAACTCATTTGATATTTTTCCTAATATTACAGTGACGATCATTGTAATAGATAAACCATTGCATTGGAGTAGATTGGATTATAAAATTATAAATTTAGACTTCAAGCCAAGCACTGAGACCTACAGAAGTCATTCAGTGATGTATTATAACAAATGACATTTTGTATTTTTGGCAAAGCAAGTTTTAATGTTGTTCCGCAAGTTATATTTTACCAAGAAATCAACAACTATTGTTTTATAGAACATGTATAATCATCTTTCTGCATCTTATGGAAGTTAACAAATGACGAAAACCTGGTAGCCTTGGATGTCCGGGTGTACCCCTTACACAAATAGAGCCCTATTATCCATTTACCTGTTCAAGCTTACATAGGGTTTGCCACTGGCCTCCTCACTTCTAAATAATTGTGCTAATCGAATCACAAAAGCTGTCCTGCAACCATAGGGACAATGACTATCATACCCACCATTCTTGAAGCCTTGACAAGGTACGAATGTTCATTCAGAATTTCAAAGACAGCCGTTTGTCGTCATCACCTTGTGGGAGAAGTCGTGACGTCATAATTGTTTGCGTCATGTATAGCTTTGAATCCATACATTAGTGTGTTCTGCCACTGTTCCATATACTTTTTTTTAATATAAGTAAATAAAGAAGGTTGCCAAAAATCAGGTAGGGTTTTAAAGTATACTATGACTAAGTAATCTCTTTGTTAAATGCACAGAAAAAAAGTTATTCTGGTAAAACACCGGTACAAAGGCTCTGAATCTTACAGTAAGCCTCGTAAAATATATAACAACGTTCTGGTACATATATATATATATATATGTATATATATATATATATATATATATATATATATATATATATATATATATATATATATATATAATATATATAATATATACACACACCACCAAAGAACGCATGAGGTATGATACAGTGTCTTTATATCTAAAAAGAGACCCGATTGTTTTTGGATTCCTAAGAACGAGTTTGGGATTAAGACATTAAAAGTATTTCTTTAAAATCTGCTTTAAAATACTTAAGAATTTGTCATCATTCGTAAAAGGCAAAGAAACATAACAATCAGGTTCAGGGACTGTAGGTGCAGGAATTTTTGGCTGAAATTTGTATTCACGAATTTTTTAAAATATTTCTCAAATAAAATTTTGGGGCAGCAATTATTCTGAAAATATTTTTTAAGGAATTCAACATCAATATGAAAAGAGAGCCAGTCTGAAGAGAGATAAAACGCTCTGTGCAATAACGTAGTAATACAGTTAAGCTTAAAATTGTAAAAACGAGCTATACAAATTTGAACCTAGCCCAGTAATATATATATATATATATATATATATATATTATATATATATACCTATATATATATATATTGATATATATATATATATATCTATATAATATATATATATCTTATATATATATATATATAATATATACTATATATATATAGATATATATTATATATATATATATATATTATATATATATATATTATATTTATCTATATGATATATATATATATATATATATATATATATATATATATATATATATATATATATTATATATATATATCTATATATATATACTATATATTACATATAATATTATATATAATTATATTATATATATATATATATTAAATTATTCTATATATATAATATCATATATATATATATATATATATATATATATATATATATATATATATATATATATATATATATATATATATATATATAAAGATATATGTCGGGTAATCTCTTGTATTCTAATATTTTTCCTTGAAGCTTTTTTTTTTTTATCTTTATAATTGTTTTTATTCGGTAATTACAAGATATAACATAAAAAGAAAGAAAATGCAGTCAACTTCAAATTGGAACAATTACTTTCTGTAGAAAGTACGATCTCTGAGCCAAACTGAGATTTCTGTCACTGGGTCTTTGGCCTTTGGTAGCAGCCACACAACTGAAGGGTTCCCTTTGATATTAAGCGGGCACCTTCAATTTGTTCGGGTATGAAATTTTCAAAGCCAGAGGAATTCTTTTTTTTTTTTTCTTTTTTTAAGGACTTCAAAGAAATTTTCACTTTTTATTTAATTTTCTTTTCTAAATGTTCCAGTGGCTTCCTTACCTGTCATGTGAAACTGTTTTTGTTGAATCACTTTTATTTTTTGTACAACAAATTCAGATTGTTAGACGAAAATCCACAAAATCCTCTTGGTGAATCTGTAGTCACAATGATTGAGTTATGTACGAGAAGCAACAGACATACTACATTATTATTCGCGCTAACATTATTTCTTCAGAAGCTATAAAGCTGCTGCTGTCCTAGTAGAGAAAACTCAATGTGTCTCATATTATTTGCAAGCACAACAGATAGGCAGCATGACGGTACCTTTATTTGAACTTCCGGACGATCTGTAACATATTTGAAGTCGTCACTTAGCGCCACGAACACCACTGTAAGTTTCAGAGTTAGGACGCGCCCAATAGTCAATAAATAGCGTCTTATTCTATCGCTGATTAGTAAGGCCGTTCACATGTTTCATTTTTATTTTTTGCTGTTATCGATAGTTAGTCAACGCAGGTCGAAAATGGTGAAAAGTATCAAAGATATCTTAAGCCTGATACACCTTCCTTAACTTTGCGTATTGGAATGTTCGAATACCGTTCACTTGTAAAAAAAAAATATAAAGAATTTGCACACTTCATGGAGATGAAATGTGGATGATAACTGCAAACGAAAAACAAACGTTGACGCTGCTGAGATGAACTGTTTCTGTAGCAACTGTGGTGTAGGAAGAAGGAAAAGGGTGATCTTTGCGGAGATACATAAGACGGGTCAATCAAAAAATGGGCGTAGGTGAAAGTGGGAATAAGAGTGGAGTTTGAAAATGGTCCGGCCAAGTGGACCGAATGACGAACGATAGGATTCTGTGGAAAAGTATTAAGAGGGGGATGAAAAGAAGACCTAGAAAGTGCTGGCTGGGTAAAGTGAGAAAGTTACCAAGACGGAAGGGCCTCAGTATCCCGAAACCTCGAGACGACATTTAAGATAGGAATCAATGAGCTTTCAGTGTAAGTGAATGAAGTGTTTGTGGAAGCTTTCGACGATACAGCAGTTAACTTAAGAATGTATGACAGCTGTTCTTTCTTTCGTACAGTTGTAAGATGCAACGGCAAATGTTGGAATGTATCAAGGTTAGATGTATATAAATGCATGTAGTATATGTGAGAACCACATCTGCGTACACACATACACACACACACACACACACACACTGAAACCATGTTTATGAGCGCAGCCCCAAAAATCATTTATCTTGTTAAAAATACTTCAAATCTTTCCTCTGTTATTAAATGATCTCTTGAAAAGTGTCCCGCCTCTCTAGAATTACAGAGAATGGTAAAATTAATGCATGCCTACGCATATATGATTTGCATATTTTCATCCGAAATATAAAACAATTATCAATTATCAACAGAGGGATATGAAAATGAGATGTACACTGCATCAACATGAACCTCATAAATTATTAGTTAGTTTCAGGAATTTATAGACAAAGTGGGAATATATGTTTCTTTTTCTTTGTTGAAAGTGTGACTATTTGTATGTGTGCTTTGGACATTTGTTCTTCACATCGAATCATCAAAATTAAAGAAGGAAAATCAAACAGTATTCGTGCCTTCACAGTGCAATGAACATTCCTTCCATATCTACTTCCAAATCCAGGACTTACTTGTCTTTCTCTGTATTCTTCGACCCTCACGACTTTCCTTCAGATTAATAATTTCTTTCCTTCGGAGTTAATTAAACCCCACTCATGTTTCCTCCAGCTTTGCCTTGTTTTCAGTGAAAATAATTTTAGCTAAACTTCTGTTTTATTCACGTAAATTGTCGAAAGGTGAACATCGTCACTGGCAACACGAAGTTAAACGGGGGAGAGAGCCAGGCCTGGATAAAAGACCTTACGCCTAAAATCAGCTTCATTTATTATAGTCATCCAACCATTATTAAACTGCCACAGTCTGGAACCCGTCTCTCGCGTTCTTGCGCTTCACTTGGAATGGAAAGCCTAACATTTGTAAAGTGGCGCGGCGGGATAGCTGGAATCAGCTTGCCTCCAATGTCTAACATTCCTATTAAGCTGTGCAAACGGAGGTATTTGCGACAATTCCCAGTCGCTGGAATTGTCAATCTCACTAGTGATAATTGACCCGAAAGAGACTTAACATTAATATTTGCAACTCTGTTCCTTGCATATAATGAAGGTTTAAGGATACACACACACACACACACACACACACACACACACACATATATATATATATATATATATATATATATATATATATATATATATATATATATATATATGTGTGTGTGTGTGTGTGTGTGTGTGTGTATCCTTAAACCTTCATTATATGACAACATTAAATATATATCGTTGATGCAGCAGTTTATCCCATAAAATTTACTGTAAACACTTTTTGTGTATGAACATCTATGACAATTGATATTTAAACTAAAAGATAATGTATTCACCAAAAAGCATTTTCTGAAAAATATTACGATTTCTAAGTAAAAGAATTAACTTCATGAACTAAATATCTAATTTTTCTGTTGGGCTGGAAATTTCTGAGATCCGCATCAGCTTTTCATTAATCTCCTCCAACATCATACCTACTGAAAAATCTATGTGACAGAACTGCAGAAAATAAACTTACTTCGACAGTCGGTAAAAAAACGAATGACAAAAATTCCTGTGCATCAACTGAAGTTTTTGCCAAACACCGACATTCATAAATATTTTATTATTAAGAGCCGAATACATAGATCCCGTGAATATATTTCATATTGTCTGCGGAGAAACAAAAACAGGAATGGCTGCTAAGGAAAAACTCTCGAGAGAAAAATGCGTTTGTGAAGGGCACCCCTGAAGTGATGGCAGTCCCCTGTCGTGGAATTTAATGTCCGCCAGGAAATTATTTATGAATAGCTCATTCTTATAATATATCATGCCCACGTGATTGGCTGACAATCAACGTTTCTGACATTGCTGGTTTATTGTAGTATACAGTAAACTATTTCTCCAATAAATTTTCTTTTGTTTATAGAGTTTATATAGACAAAGAATCCTCTCGTTTTTTTTATGTGAATTATAAACGTGCCGATTTGTGTCGATAATATACCAACACAAACATCAGAAAACGATCTCAGATCAGTCTACTCAGAGCAAATATAAATGAACGATGACGTTTCTATAACTCCATAAACTCGATTTATGCTCTTAATTAAGAAAGACCCAACATATCTTTAATGTAATTTTATATTGTGTATTGTTGTTACATTCTTAACAATTGTTTGCTTGTTGTTTAGTGTTAACCTCGCCCAACTTACTTAGCTTTACGAATCGGTTAGATACCTTCCTATGTACTGTGTGTTTATCTACTTATCACTGGCTACGAGGGTGGCTACTAACCCCACTGGCAACACCGAATCCTTTGAAGTGGGAGGAGGAGTTAATGCATCGTGTGAGCGTTTTGACCACTACTGCCCTTAAACGAAATTGCAGCGGAGAGTGAATGTCAAGCTGTGCATCTGACCCTGCTGGCAGCGCCATCAAGCGACGAAGGGCCAGGATCGTTGAAATTTTAATGGAGCCTCTAACAGAGGAATAATACTTGACGAAAGACTTCAGGAAGTGAAGGAATATCAGACAGACAGACAGACAGACAGACAGACAGACAGACAGATAGATAGATGAATAGATAGATAGATAGATAGATTTCTTAATAAAAAGATGCGGGAACTCTCTGTGAAATTCAAAAGATTTTGATTGACTACAATAGGTAATCATTAAAACTTAGAAAATCAAGATAAAAAGATAAGCATGTAGAATAAGATAACTCTTAATAATAGATACTCTGTAAAACAGCCTGTATCTGGTTGAAAAGAAAGGCCAACTATCAAATGAAGACAGCATCTATGAGGATTTTTTTTCCGTACTCCGTCGGGGATTGAGAAATACGCTGTTTACATTGATTGCATATAAATGTCAGTCTCGATTAGATCAACGTGAACTATGCCTTACTGAGAGCGGACATTTTGGTGGAGATAATGCGAAACTAATATGGGTACTTTTTTCGGTGGCCCAAGGGAAAACCTTTACACTATTATAAGGATAGTGAATATTGATCTATTCCAAAACGTAATTTTCACTTACTTAACGTCAGACGAAAGTAGACAGTAGCTAACGAAAGTTAAAGAATTCTTTGTTGCTATATATTATATTCAGAATCTACACAAGGAGGGCATTTTGCCTCTTTCATTTACTAGAACACGGTTTTTTTATGACATTAAAGAAACATTTTATTTTGTTGCGTAGAAGAAAAATTGGAAGCGCAAAGCTTACAGAATTATGAATGACACGGAAGCGTTATGGTTGATGTCGCAAGACAATGCAGAATGAAGAAATGATTAGTTCTTGTTTTTAAGGAGTTTTTACGTTGCATGGAACCAGTGGTTATTCAGCAACGGGACCAACGGCTTTACTTGACTTCCGAACCACGTCGAGAGTGAACTTCTGTCACCAAAAAAAACTCAATGGAATGACCGAGATTAGTTCTGGTCACCCGATCACTCCTGTGGCTTTTAGACCCAATGTGGGGGAACCCATTGCTACGCCGTCCTTTTGCCGATGGGTTCTCCCCTTGGGGTTCTTTTTGCAAATGCATACATGGCACACACAGAAGAGGTCACTTTTGAAGAACACCCAAAACCCAGAATCTATGGGAGATATATTGATGATATCTTTATCACAACAAAGGGCGAAAATGACATAGATGAATTAGTGAATAAACTCCGAGCAAATTCTACATTAAATTTTACGGTAGAAAAAAGTGATGAGAAAATGCTCCCCTTCTTGGACGTACTTGTGACCCAGAAAAACAACAAATACAATACCACCGTATACACTAAAAAGACAGATGCTGGGAGATGCTTAAATGCTAGAGGAGAATGCCCTGATGCATATAAACGGTCTGTGGTAAATGCATACATAAAATGTGCCTTAACACACTGTTCGACGTGGAAAGCGACGAACGAAGAAATCAACAGAGTTCAACAGCTGCTCACAAATAACGGCTACCCAGATGACATGATCCAGCAAGTTGTCAAAAAGAGATTAGAGGCTTTCCATAACCCGACCCCGAGGGACAACACACAAGACAAAGACCAAGAAATAGTGATATACCATCAGATATCATACAACAAACACCACGAAGACGAAAGGAAAGCCCTCCTTGGTATACTGCGAAAAGGAACCACCCCCCTAGCACCATATAACAAAATAACAGCAAGAATTTACTGCAAGCCAAACCTTACGGTTTCACTGGTAATGAAAAATAGTACGGCTCCATCGACGGAGAAAGAGGTTGAATCTGATATAGTATACAAGTTTGTCTGTGCTGACGAGCAATGTCAGTCCCCCAAAAATGCTATATCGGACACACAACCACTACACTCAAACTTCGCATGCAGGCCCACAGAAACCAAGGCGCTATTCACCAGCACTTTGTGGATACCCACAATAAAAAACCATCCTTACAAGAACTTCTCACAAACACCAAAATAATACACAAGAAAGGCAACTACAATCATTTATTGATATCAGAAGCCGTCAGCATCGCCATGCAACGCCCCAACCTTAACATCCAACGCGAGGCAGACCGATCTTTGCCCTCGTGTAGGAGGCAGCCCTTCAACCGCGTGGAACAAGACCACCACAACACGCGGACAAGAGCGCACACTGACATTTAGTTAATTAAACATATATGTAATTAATATATATTTATGTAAAATGTGTATATGATAACTTACTTTCAACTTTTGATATAATTTCTGTTGTTAACATATTTATTTATTTGTCTTATTTCATGTTTCACTATAGTCTTTTGTAAATATTTAAAACTAGGTATCTGGCAATTGTACTACCTTTCCGTCCTCATGACGTCAAAAAACAGCATGTAGGCTCATATTTGTATCAGTACGCTTGATGACGTCAATACGTATAGGTTGACGAAACAGCTTTCGCGTTTTGTAAAAATACTGGAGTAAATGGAAGAACCCCATTATGTGTCCATTAGTAACCTGAACAATGAAGTGAAGAAAATAATTAGAAAATATGAATCAATTTCAAAGAAGCTGGTAAACAGTGAAAAAGCCATTCATATTCAATGAATGTTGTATCCGTGAAAAAATTGTGCCCTAGAAGTAATATATATATATATATATATATATATATATTATATTATATATATATATATATATATATATATTATAATATATATGTGTGTGTGTGTGTGTGTGTGTGTGCATATATATATATATATATATATATATATATATATATATATATATATATATATAATATATATATATATATATATATATATATATATATATATATATATATTATATATATATATATATATATATATATACACGCACATACACATACTATACATATAATATATATATTGTATATATATATATATATATATATATATATATATATATATATATATATTATATATATATATCACCACAGGTGAATAATAAGAGCCGGAGACTGTGAACTGTAACTATTTTCCAATTTTTGAGAATTATCCTTTCCGCTTTTATGACATAAGATCAAAATACAAACCTTTGATATTATGAAAGTCATCTTTTCCTTTTTGATTCTGAAGTTGTTTCCGTCATGGCTGTGAATGAACAGATTCTGCCTAAAATTGAACGAAATTCCATTTCACCTCTGCACGATCTCTAATTCATTACTGCATTTAACGGTTTCTATGATAGAATAACTTCGATAAAGATTAAATATGAACGTCGGTT
>NC_087209.1:87888837-87916337 GCF_015104395.2 Macrobrachium nipponense | reverse complement strand
CTCATGAATATACCATTGGGTTTCTCTTATCTTTTATGATAGTATGTCAGTTATAAATATAATTTTGCAAAGAAAGGCGCAGGGAAATATTAGAAAATACGTACATAAAGCCAAAAAAAGCTACTGTATCTTCGTTCTCGGTAAATTTACGTTAATATTTTTCAAGAAATATGCTGAGAATTTGTTACTAACTTTATTTCTTATCTGTTTTGACATTGTGTGATCGGTAATTATAATTTTACAAAAAATAATAAATTCATTTATTCGAAAAACTTGTAAAAGAGGCCCCACAAAGCGTTGTCAATTTTCTTCTTACACGCTGTGTATTTGAATATCCTCCTCTTTCCATTGATGATGTTTTTCTTAATTTATTATTTTTTTTTTCTTTTTTGCCGACTTCAAAGTTTATCTAGTCTGGGGTGCTGCAGACTGATAAATTACCCCGTCCACTAATTAACTATGCCATGGCATATCAAGGCAATCCTAGGCGTTTTTTGATCTCTGATTTAATTACAAATTCCCCCTAAATACTGATTTCCAGGTATCTTGTCGTTAATAAATGACCTCCACGGCTCTGTCTTTTAGGTTTAAATTTTATTTGGCTATTATCCCTCGAGTTCGATAAACTTTCCATTATGCTCTTTTGTCCTTGCTATTTCGACGAGTATTACATCATAATTACATCTCTTATCTGAATAAGAATTAACATACTTACATTCTCTGAAATTCATCAGAGTACCCCCACGAGGTTTCCAGATATCCGGTACCCTTTTAGCCTTTTTAGTTTTCTGTATAACAAAACTATTGTGCTGGCTTTCTCTGTCCGTCCGCCCTCAGATCTTATCAAGTACTGAGGCTAGTGGGTTGCAAATTGGTATGTTGATCATCCACCCTCCAACCATCACAGATACCAAATTACAGCTCTCTAACCTTATTAGTTGTTGTTTTATTTAAGGTCAAATGTAGCCATAACCGAGGTTGAGTTTCATGGGCCGAGGCTGAGGCCACCACAAGACAGAAAACTCATTGCGCCGAAGAAACTACTGAGCATTTTTTACTTGTTTTGATTAGATGATGGCAATTATCTACATCAAACATCAGTAAAACTAATTGTGATCGTAAGAAGTACTACATACTGTTCATCACTGCCAGACAATTTTATATCTACAGAACAAACTTGTCACCATGATTCGGTGTTTCAGTTTCAAAAGGATGAATAAATGTGTACTTTCTTTATAGGACATAGATCAAGCGGTTACGGAACGGCTTGATGTATTCGTCATCTGGTGAAACTAGCCTGAAAACAGTTATGTTACTGGATCTTATACTCTTATCTTAGGAAATTGCAATTGAAACAACAAACATCACAATACAACCTCAGTGATTATGGACATGAACTATTAATTGGTAATCCTGATCCAAAGCTTCAATTACATAACAAACACCTTCCTGGCATAGCAAATATGAAACTACTCAAATATGATGCCAGAACTTATTACGAATATCGAAAAAATCTCTCAAATAATTAGAATAATTTTTTTCTCGATTAGTTAAGACAGCCTGGCTATTCTCCCTAGGTAGGCGGTGGAAAACAGATGTAGAGTTGGTATTATATAATTTGGCCATTCATATATATTTCCTCAAGGGACTTTAAATTCTAAGACAAGGATTTGCCATCTTCAAGGGTGATGCTCATTGAACACATTTTCTCCCGAGATGAGTTTTTTTTTCTTTGGCACTCCCCCCTGTTTTTGGCTCTACACAGAAATTATGAAACATGTTTATGACACCTAGATATTCGGTTCATTTATAAAATATTTCATAAAAGTCGGTGTTTCGCAAAAACTTCCGTTGGTGCCCAGTAATTTCTGTCGTTCGGTTTTTACCCATTTCCCAAGCCATTACATTCTTCTTGTTTTGATGCAGACCCGAAATCTTCGAAACCAACAAAGGGTGAAGTATTCATTATGCGATGTCTAGTCTAGGAAATCCCTGAGCAATCTTTTTATATTTTTAAGCAAGATATTTTGTTTCTTTATACATACATATTGTATATATATATATATATATATATATATATATATATATATATATATATATATATATATATATATATATATATATATATATATATATATATATATATATATATATATATATATATATATATATATATGGTGTATATATATATATATATATATATATATATATATATATATATATATATATATATATATATCTTATAGAAGAGTGAATGTTTGTATGCTCGTGCACTATACAAATCAAAACTGCTTGAACGATCTAAACAAAATTTGGCCGTGCCATCATATCACTTTCCATTGTAACTAATGTGGTAATAAAATCAACGGGTTTATCATACCTCATTTCAAGTACTTGAGACCATAGAAATATTTGATTGAAAGCAGAAGATTGTTTTCAGTCACCTGGATAAAAGGGCCAGACAACATAGCACTATCTGGATAAAAGGGAATTTAGCCAAAATCATATATGGATAAAAGGGACAGCCGCAATAGTAATACCTAGATGAAAGGGACAAACTGCATAGTAATGCCTGGTTAAAGATGACAGACAGCACAGTAATACCCGAATAAAAGAGGTAGTGACCACAGTAATACGTGGATAATAGGGAGATACACAGTAATACCTGGATCAAATGGACAGTCACCACAATAATATTTAGATAAAAGGGACAGTCACCACAGTAATACCTGGATAAAAGGGACAGTCACCACAGTAATACCTGGATAAAATGGACAGTCACCACAGTAATACCTGGATAAAATGGACAGTCACCACAGTAATACCTGGATAAAAGGACAGTCACAATAGTAATACCCAGAAAAGAGAGTCACTACAGTAATACCCGAATAGAAAGGACAGTCACCACAGTGATACCTGGATAAAACACAGGCTACCACGCCCGGATGAGAGTTTCATGGGCTGCGCTCATACAGCATTAAACGCTGTGCAGAAAAGTCCATTCGCCGAAGAAACCCTTGCGCATTTCGTACTCTTTTTGTTATTAGTTACACATTAAAATTACTTGGTGTACCTATCTAGGAAAGTAATGGAGAACAGAAACTTATATTTTCATGCACTAAGGTGAAAGTCGTCCAAACTGAAATTGTCGCTCACGCCATTTAGTTATACTAAGAACAAGTTGAAAAAATACCAGCTCAGACCATTTGCTAAAGTGTTAATAAAAGATACCTTGAATTTTCTTTCTTACTGAGTCAAAGGAAAGAACAACATTGTTGATCTAAAAACTTCCTACGTTTTTATTCTTCGTCTTCGCCTCCTCTTCTTTCCTTCTCATTCGTTCCCACTTTTTCTTCCTGCCGAGAATTTTCTGAAAAAAAAATCTTCTCAAACAAACTGCATCTCACATGTCAAGCTCATGATCTTGATGACACAAAAAACAGAAATCTTCCAGAACGGAGTTAGCCAAAAAATGACATGCGTGTTCAGGACATATTCAATATAGCTAGTATGAATATAATCTTGGAAGTGAAAGTAGATCAGAAAATTAATTTAATTATTGAAGCTTATGAAAGCAAAATATCTGAGGGCTATAAAAATAAGGTTTACAATAAGCGATATATAAATTGTATATTCATAGTTTTTGTTTTTCCAAGAGTTCAGCTGAGAAGGAAATACTAGTGGATATTTATTTTCAAGAGCTTTCATGATTTATGAATTTTATATGTTCGGATATCGAAACGAATTACAAAAGAAATTGTACTGTGAAGTTTCGCCTAACATTCATTTCAATATTAGAAAGTTGGCGATACAGATTAAAACATTCTTCTATTACCTTATTATAATAGTTTTGAGGAAAAGGTGACTATATATATATATATATATATATATATATATATATATATATATATATATATATATATATATATATATATATATATATGTATATATATATATATATATATATATATATATATATCTTTTCGGTTTTGCCACTCAGTAACGTGACTTTGGTAAATGAAGCGGCATAAGGTATGCTCTTCTCTGTCTCTCTCCGACCTGCGCCTCTCTCTCTTCGCCTGCCTGCCACCTGCCCGTCTTTCCAGAATTTGAACTGCCGTTTCAGCTCCCAGAAGCCGAGAATTAATCAAGCAACCACCGGAGGGCATACCTAGTTAATAAAAAAGGTCTCCAAGAGAGGAGCACTCTCAGACGCACCCCATTCCCAGTGAAAGCAGCAGCACTTCATCTGCCTCAGCACTTCATCTGCTGAGCTGCCCTTGTTCCTTGTGTTTTTTTGCACATGGCTGCAAGCGAGACCCTACCTGACGGCATTCATCAGCGCCCCTTAATAAGCGGAGACATGCAATCAAAGATGGTAATATACGGGTGTAGTTGCCAGTCACTTTTGTCTCTTTTACTGTATTTTTTCTGTGCCTGTGTGAACGATCATAGCTATACCTTATCATTCCCCCACAGCTGTGCTCCCCTAATATAATTCAAGCTAATATAATTCAAGCTCTCTGGATCCCTTGAATGTGGATTTATTGCGGTACTAGCAGTTGCTAAGAGAATTTACTAAAGGAGATAACGTAAGTCAGTGTCTGTGTTTCACACCCTACATTGATACAGTAACGTTCTGTGAAGTAATTCAGTCACTTCTTGCTCTTTGAGGGAATTCTGGGAACATAAGATTTCTATTAAGCAAGTCTGAAGATTTGGCGGAATCGCCGCACTTGATCAATCCTTTGTGTGTCGTACATGTGGTTATAAAGCAATACCTTGTTGCAGGTATCATATCGCCTTCATCCCTGCTGTGAGAGGTAGAATTCCTTATCCTTCAACGCTCAGAGAACCCCTTTACTGCGCTTAGATTCCACATCACGTGTCGGCAATCCGATCACGTGACCCCAGTGCAACAAGCAACTGTTTTTTCTTTTCAGAAATAAGTTGGACCTTGAGAGTCCTAGCGCCCTTATGGCACCCGTGAATACGTCGAGTAACTAAATTGTAAATATATTCCCTTTAAATTTGAGCCTTACACTTTCCCTTATGTTTACCCTGAAGTCAAATCTCGGCCCTAAGCCGTAAATTCCGATCATGAACTAGACCTCATCAGGCCTTCCTTTTGATTAAGTCAGATGTGTTTAATCGTTGTGCAAATAAAAGGAAGCTAGATTTATGATTATATATATATATATATATATATATATATATATATATATATATATATGTGTGTGTTTGTATATATATATATATATATATATATATATATATATATATATATATATATATATATATATATATATATATAATATAATATATATATACATACAATATGTAAGTGTTTACATAATAAAAATATGGAATGTTAGTCATTATATATAAAAGATTGCTTGCAGGAATGTGATCAGACTTAGACGCTAAAGATGACGTATACAATAAGTATGTAGGCTAAGATAACATGCCGTCACCTGTAGTCATTCGATTGTTTATAAACATTAGTCCAAGCTCCCTGCTTGAGACAACTACCCCGACCTATAATTCAAACGGCCTACGTATCTGTAGCGTGTCTCATTTGATTGTGTGTTCGTATGAAACTATGTCATTTGTATGTATGTTCATATGTTCGAACTACTGTCTGCCTCTCCTTCATAACTTGTAACAGAGATGGTAGACGGGAGAACAGAGTTAGCTATCGTCATTAGAAGACCTGTACCTCTTTACCTAAGCTTTATAACCATGTAGAGGGTAATAGGATTAGCCATCATCATTGGCAGAAGCGATCAAGCTATCGTTATTAGAAGACTTGTACAATCATATCTGATCTTCAGCATGTAAAACTTCAGAAGAATAACATATAGTTTTTATATTTCGTGTTTTCTACAAGAACCTCCTCACCATGAGTTTCACATCGTCGTCATAACCAACAAGATATACCGACTTCGATAAATTGATCTACAAACCCCAGACACTCCATTGAAGATGGAAGTGCAATACCAACCGACTTAGCGTAATATTATCGCTAGTCTAACATTACCTCATAGGGCGCCTTATCATACAAGGCACAAGCCCTAATATTGGTGGCCAGCGTACCAGAAGAAACTCTACAAACGTCCTACGAAGAAAAACAGAATAATAAATCATGTATCATAAGAAGTCAACGACGACGGAAGCAGCAGATTCTTCAAGCAACATAGTATCATTCGTTAGTGAGCGACTTCAGAAAACAACAAGAACTCTTTAACGACGACGAAAGCAAGAGATTCTTCAACCAATTTAGTATCATCGGTTAGTGAATAACTTCAAGAAAACAAAAACCGACGTGTCCTTTTTCCTACGACAACGCAAGCTTCGTCTCTCATTATGAATCATTCAAGAAAACATCGTTAGTGAGCGTTTCCGGCACTCCAAGAAACAAACCGAACGCGTCTGCAGCATCGGATCTTTCAAGGGCTCGAATCATCGAAACAACGCGCACGGGGGGGAAACTGAAGCCAAACCAGGTCGTCCGCTAAATAGAGAAGGAGGACCAGGCCGTGTGCGTTATCGGAACACCGTGACTTCCCACAAAAGCAAGCTAAGTACAATTTTTTATTCATTTGGAGTAACTTTGAGTGTTTCCTTTGCAGGTCGAATTTCGTTATTCCTGTGGCTGAAGTTACGAGACATTCTTAATCTTATTTTTTTTACAGAAATTATCTACATCATTGAGATATTGCTACTGCGAGTTTTTATCTTTGAGTGTCTGTTCCAGAAGTTCTACTGAAATATCATAATCATATACTATGTTAATTTTATCATTTTGGGTGATTATTAATCCCTTACGTAACAAATCATATTAAAACAGTGAATATGCGTTTACGCAGTGGACGTCTGTATTTATACAGATGCATGGTAGGGCCGTAAGGTACCGATTAGTGCTAGAAGTGATTAGAAAAAACACACAAAAAACAAGTGGAACACCCACGTACAAATCGATATAAATTAGAGGTAACACTATTTCGGGTCATGACAATAAATGCTCCTTTGCAAGTCCCGATCGCAGTTTTAGCCTTGAGTTTTTTGAGTATATAAAATATCGAACCTCAATGACTCAACTTAACTTTTAAAATATGGCTGCAATCAAATAACTTTAAAAAATATGGCTGGATTGCAAGGAATAACATGTCTGTAAAAAACTTTCATCAGGCTAAATGCGCTGACCAGGATCCCTCACTATTTCAAATTTTAGCAAAGAATGAAGTACAAACAGTTAATATTGAATGCAGTAGTGATAACTTGTCTTATTAGTAATCGCTCAGTTCCTAATAGTTCGTCATTCATTGCTTTATACGTAACCAGCAACATAATGCTAAAAACACACAATACGTTGTGGCCGATGGTAATAAAGAGAAGGATCTTAATGTATTACAAAAAAAGTCAAGCGGTCAAGGTCAGTCAAAAACTGCCGAAGTGTTCAAGCATAGCAAATTCCATACAATAAGCGACTCTAGCAGAAGTGGGGAAAAGCGATGTTGGTTCATAAAATACGATATCTTTTTGAATTAAAAAGGATTTTTCCTATTGAAACACACGACGTATAAAGTAATCAGAGCAGGTTTTCGTTTTTTTTAATACGTAAGTTATTATAAGTAGTGGTGGATAAAGCCCGAACTGTACGCGCCGTAAAAATTAGAATATCTTGTTTACACGTAATATCCTGTATTTACGGACTCACGTCTGTTGTTCGAACTTCCCTAATGAGAAGTCCGGATAAGCGAGCGTTTACAGATACCTCTATAGTTATAAAAAACATTGATCTGTATCTAGTGTAATTGTAAGATTCATCTAGGGGTATACAAAAATATTAACTTACATCCTGCAAAATAAGGCGTGTTTATCAAAGGGAAATCCTATAAACCTTCAAACATATTAAAATCCGTTGAACAAAAATGAGACAGTTAATCAAATAATAACTTATATAAAGGAACTATACATTTGTCTCATAAATCGTAACATTGTTCAATGACCCAACAGAATTCTCCCCCACAACGCAGTCGCACTTTGCACGCAAAATTTCGAGAAGCATGCACCCTCGAATGTCTTAGTGCGTGTAAAAAGACTTTGCAGGGAAATGAAATTTTAATCCTTCCCGACACTCTGAAATATAACGATTTCGCGAGAACAAAGCCCTAAAAGTATACATATCGTGGATACGGAAGTTATAAATATCGCATTTTTTTTTTTTTGCTAAATTTTGAATCTCCCGCCCAACCAGTCGTAGATGAATCTCTCTGATAATCTATCTAAAGTAATATCAGTAAAGTCATTCATGCAGAGGTGATTCAGCAGAATTTTTTTTTATCTTTTACCTGGGGAATACAGGAAGTTTCTCCACTAGCGAGTGATCTCTGGGAAAAACGGATGTAATTTAACACAAAAGACGGTCTAAGGACAAACATAAAGATATTTACGTACCTTCGTATAGATTCTCAATGAAATTTCAAAATAGAGATAAATGACGAAGTTGAAAAATGTAGTAATAGGAGTCATTAGGAAATCAAATAAGCCCATATAATTTTTTCCCTCAAATGTCATGCCATAAAAAAAAAAAAAGATTCGGATTTTCGCGTATCTGCGTAGATTTCTGCGCTTAAACAAGGAAACGACTCCCGATAGTTTCCAGTGCGATGTACCGACGACATCTTATCTCTGTTAGGTTAGAATAAATTTTTTTTCACCAACTTGGACTTACTTAAAAGCTTTTACCAGATACCATTACCTAAGTGATTGTACCTCATACTCCGTTTTCAACACACTCAGGGGACATTATCAATTTTTTACGTATGCCTCCGGCTTACGTTGCGCCCCAATTACAATATAGTGTTTGGAAACTTTTAGGGGATACCCTACATGCTTATATGGTTGATCTTGTAATCTTTTCTAATACCTTAGAAGTACATTCACATAAAGTAGAGCTAGTGCTACAGAGACAAAGACAAATAATCTCAGAGTAAAATATCTAAATGTGAGTTTTTAAAAAACCGAACATGTTTATTTAGGTTTTTATGTGTCTAGTCAAGGTCTTAAAGTAGTCCATGGTAAGGTGTCGGCTATTCATAACTTTCCGGTACTTATTAACGTAAAGGGGGATACAGCACTTTTTGCGCTGTAGTGGGTATTACAATCGTATGTAAATATGTAACTCTTCAATCATGACAGCTCCTTTAACAGATCTTACGAAGAAGAGCGTAGATTTATATGGTCCTGAAAAGCATCAACAGGCGTTCGATATCTTAAAAGCGGAAAATGCAGCTTACCTAACTTAAAAATCCCTGATTTAAATAAGGAATTTTTTTTTATTGCAACAGACGCCTCAGACCAAGGGGTAAGAGGGATACTACTTCAGTAATATGATAACAGTTCTTCCCTATAGCTTTTTATTCACGTAAACTAAAGCCCTCTGAAAGTAAATATGCAGTAATAGGCAAGGAAGGGGGCGGGGGTTTTTTGTTTTTTGTTTCTTGGCTTGGTTTTTCTTGGGGGCTTTTTTTTGGGTTTTTTTTTTCTGCGGCGCTAGGTATCTTTGAAAAACACTAGTACATTTAAGTTCATAATCTTATGGCTATCTGATAAGTCCTTACTGAACATGAGTCCTTTACGAGTTTTTCAAAGGCTTTAATCACAGTCCAAAAGGAACTCGGTGACAAATGATCATTCAGGTTATTGGAGCCAAGATAAGATATCTACCTGGGAAAAGCAATTATCATAGCTGACGCATTATCCCGCAATCCCGCACCATACAGCAAAGAACCATTAACTGGACTTAAAAGATTATAGAAACATCCGTGCCTATTGTTAAACCGTATCTAAACAAGAAAAATTGCTTTAACCCCATAGATTCCGCGAGCATTGAATATCTGGGTCGGAGCGCAGAAACTGTTACAAACTGAACAAAGCAAGTGTCAACAGCGATAAGCAAAACAATAAACACCAAACAATAAACACTTTCGAAACGGAAACAGGGTCAGTGGCTAGGCAAAAAACAATAAACACTTCGCAGAAACCCTAAAGCAAAAGTATATTTTATAGTATGTGTATCAGAATAATGTAATCAAATGTAATGTTCTATGTAGGTCTGTGACGAGGAAAACCCGAAGAACACAGCAGATGACTAACGACCAGGTATTAGTAATAATCTCTTTCATACCAATCGTCATAAACTGGTTGCATTCCGTCATCCAGTGGTTCACTAGTATGTCACAGAAAGCCAATCACTGTTTTACTGGCCTACAATGCTTACAGATATAAAAAAAAAAGCACATAACTGATTGTAACACGTGTCATGAAAAACAAGGGACAACACTAAGACACCTGTCAGTTAAGGGCCTATCCTGTGCCAAATCAATCCTTGAAAGAATATACGTAGAATTATTAACGGAATTACGAGTCTGACAGAGGGATAAACACTTCTTAGTGTTAATAGTTCCTTGACACGTTATATATAATTAATAGCACTAAAAACAAACACCGCAATGGAGTGCGTTAGGGAATATTTATGAGTGCTAAATCAGTAAACATGGAATTCAACACATAATAATCTGTGACTCGGGTGGTGTAAATCAATAATAATCTCCTTTAACACGTTGTGTGAATTCCTTTCCATTAAGAAAACCAATAATATATTTTATCACCCAGAGTCAAATCGGTTTGGTAGAATAACTGTTAATTAAATAGGAAGTGTCAATGTCTTACGAGACTTTACAACTCGTGATGTTGGATCCGAACTGGATTATAGCGGTTCTCGCGGTTTTATATACCTTTATCAGTTATTTTCTTGTATCTATAGAATTGATGCCGCAAGTAGCCTTATACGGTACGCCGCTAGAACACTTTTCCACATATTCAAGCCAACCATTAATTTATCAAATATATATATATATAAATAAATAAATATAAAAAAATAAAATAAATATGGATACAAGTGGAGTCAATATAATACACTCCGTAAGAAGTCGAAGGGGGGTTACAAATTATAATAAAAAAGGAATCACGATAAAATCAATAAGCAAAACGTAACCATAGATAATTAAATATCCAAATATATATGCGTAAAGATTTGAACTCTAACTTAACGCTTTAGTAATGACAAATAAGCTAAAAAGTTCAAACACATATCAAAACCTACTGACATATTGTCTGTCCCGGTGATTTATATCGTAGTCAATATATTATTAAAAAAAAAAAATAATAATAATAATAATAATAATAAATAAATAAATAAATAAAATAAAATAAAAAGAGATTTTAAAGTCAGGAAGTCTAGAAGTGAAAAATGTTATCTATGAAATAATCCTATATGAATCTTATACAGGGCTAATAATAATATATAGAATTTGTATGGTTTAAACCTTTTTCATATAGTTTTGAATAAGGAATATTAATTTCACATAATTACAATTATGCAGTTTTCCAACAGGAAACTAATATATGTTCAATTTTGGTACTGTTTTTTTTTTTTTCAGACATTCTTTTCGTGTGGGTCGAGTATTAAAAGATAATAAATTTATCCTAAAGTCGTATTTATTGCAGCAAGTAACGTAACTCTTAGCTGGCTGAGAGCAATCTCCTGCCAAGTGACGACGTCATCATTGCCGTATCAGCATTTGTTCCTTTTAACCTCAATAATTCGCCTTACCACAGGCTTCATCTGTGTGTCGTCTCTGCTTGCAAAAACAGATTGACTGGAGAAAGGAATGCTTAGCCCGAACTTCTCATGGACATGGCAGACGTTAGGTTACAAGTGTCTATCGGTGTGCGCAATGCAACTTTAGCTAAGGAGTTGCAATCATTTTAAAATTAATAACAAAATAAGCAAAATAGAATTTCTATAACAACAAAATGAATTAATTTTTTCTGAACCTCATAGACATTTAGAAGTATCCACGATATGGATATGGATTATTTACTTGCAACATTAGCTTATTACAATCAGGTAAATCACATTTCATGGGAAAATGTTACATTTTCTTGAAAAAACCCAAGTTTATATAGAAATTAGTTACATAGTGGGTTTTTCGTTGCATCTCCTACCTATTAATAATGTTTAAAAGTTAACCTCAGAGGATGCGCACGAGAAAATTGAATATGAAACTTTTGTTAGGGCACATAGAATCATGATTAATCTTCTCTTTGACTCTTATGGTTGCCTGGCAATCTTACAATTAGCTCCGTTTTCCACTTCTTTGTCTAGTAACTTACTACCAGTAATTATCGAATTTCTTGGGATTCGTTTATTGAATATCTGTTTATTTTTTATAATTATGGATATTCCTTTACAGTCCTCATAGACCTGGATAGGTTCACTCATTGTTAATGCCATGGATAAAAAAGTTTGTACAGCGGACTCTTTTGAATTCCAAAAACTATCAGCGAATTCATTGTGGGTTAAGTCTGGTCTAAATGGCTCTCTCCCCTCCCCTGTATTTGGATGTCGTCTGAATTTACTTTGCCCTTGTGACAAGTATAATTTCACTTGCAGGCTGATTAATGGAACCTGGTTACAGTATCCTGCAGTACGAGAATTCACATCGAAACTTCAAGAAATCGTTCGTCGCAGCGGACGACTACAGTCAAGTAACAACCGCCTACAATGTGAAAGGAATTTCATGGATTCTTCGACCGACACCGTATCTCGTCGTTAATCTCGTTTTAATGCGGAATGCTCCGGCGGCTGTCGGAATCGACTACGAATGGGACATACTTCCGACAATTACGACCCCGAAGGATATTCAACTCTACTTTGCTGGCGAAGGACTCGTGCTGGGGATGTTTTTTTTTTATTCATCGCGAACGTAATCGTGTAGCTTAGGATGCAGAGAATAAGTATGAGCGCAAAAATAGAACGTTGGACCCGCCCAGGCAAATTTTCCCCTTGTTTTAACCCTGTGAAAATAGGCCGTTTCATTGGGCCATAGGTGGTTGTCTGGAACTGTGTAATGGACGAAAAGTGGTTCGAAAGCTAGTTAAATGTGAAGTAGTATAACCTCGGTACGTATCCTGTAAATACCTTAAAGTAAATCATGTAAATCCTATATATAAATGATCATAAATAACAGAATAGAAATATATTTTTTGCGTGTACGAATGGGATCTATATAAATGATCATAAATAACAGAATCGAAATATAGTTTTTGCGTGTACGCACTGGGAATCTATATATAAATGATCATAAATAACGGAATCGAAATATACTTGCGTGTACGCAATAGGAATCTATTTAAAGTGCACATATATTAATCATAATTATATGAATCCATATACATATGTATAAACAAATCAGGTAGCCTATAATCAATCTGTTACCTTTTATCTTACCAATATCTGCAGTTATATGAGTTTAGTATATTGATTAATGTATCAGATATATAACATTTAGCATAAAAATCAACGAATCAATCAGCATAAACATTAATAATTTTATCAATTCATATATGAAATTTTTTATCAGTTAAAATATGATTTTTATCATGTTAATCTTCATTCTATGCAATTATCAGAGTACATTAGTATTTTCTGTAGCATATGTATCTTAATGAGATGAAGTGAAAAACTGTATCATTATATATCCGTGATCACTATTATTTACCAATATCATTGTTTTATATTTTATTACTTGAATCAATTCATGTACACCATGAATTTTATTTACTAATATAGTTATATATATACTATATATATATATATATTATATATATATATATATATACCATATATATATATATTCACATAGTGTCTGTATCCACACTCCTATAAGTTCAAATGCAAGTCAAGTTTTGAGTATTATTCAGTAGCTGGTTTGGTAGCTGACCGAGCTAATGTAAGTGTTTACTATAATAAAAATATGGAATGTTAGTCCATATATATAAAAGATTGCTTGCAGGAATGTGATCAGGACTGGAGACGCTAAAGATGACGTATACAATAAGTATGTAGGCTAAGATAACATGCCGTCACCTGTAGTCATTCGATTGTTTATAAACATTAGTCCAAGCTCCCTGCTTGAGACAACTACCACGACCTATAATTTCAAACGGCCTACGTGATCTGTAGCGTGTCTCATTTGATTGTGTGTTCGTATGAAACTATGTCATTTGTATGTATGTTCATATGTTCGAACTACTGTCTGCTCCTTCATAACTTGTAACAGAGATGGTAGACGGGAGAACAGAGTTAGCTACTTACACTACCGAAGTCGAGGCGGGTTGATGTTGTCTCCAAAACCAACGAATACTTCAGCGCGAGAAATATTTTGAGTGTGAGAGACGATAAACCTTTAAGCCCTCTCGTGGTGGTGGTGGTAGAGCTTCCCTGACGTGCCTGGATTTGAATGTACCTGCGTTCGTGCCCAAGTACAGGTAAATCTATTATCGAGAATAAATTCCCCTTCGGTTAAGCATATATGAAAATATATTAATTCCGAGGTAGAGCGAATTAGATATTAAAGGACATTGTAGCTCGATAATATAATATATATATATATATATATATTATTAATTATATATATATATATATATTATATTATATATATAAATAACATATATTTGCATATATTTGTAAATCTATACATATATGTGTGTGTCTCGTGTGTAAATTACTAATAACAGTATATTTGATTATTATTTGTACTTAATATATTATTTCAATATCACAAGATGAGAGGATCCGAGAATAAAGAGAAGAAAAAAGAAAACAAGGGAATAAACACCCAAATAGTCAGCTGTCAATATTTCTATTCAAAAGGATGACTTCAAAAGGATGACTGATCTTCGTGGAGGGACAAAATGCCTTCATCTTCTTGAAAAACTTTAACGAGGTTGTTGTCAGGAACGGTATCTTCAAATTAGAACAAAGGGGCGATGGTCATTAGGGCTGTCGGAATGGGGGCGACCCCCCATGTTTCCAAAGTTCTTGATTCCGACACGCCTACAAATTTCTTCCCTCAAAATAATAGTTTTCCGTGACCCGTGGGTTGCTATCAAAGATGTCATTGAGACAGCAAGTTGAGCGCCTTCAGCTATTTCCCTGGATTGGTGATCAGAACTTTTAATGATGATTTTCCCTTCTTGGAAGTCACTGGAAAGCACCTTATATTCCAAGAATGTTTCGCGACCAGGTTATAAACATCCTCCACGAGATAAGCTACAATATTCTCTTCTTTCGTTGATCAAGGGATGAAAGGTGCAAAGTTTTTTGTTTATTTCTTCATATAATATATATATAATATATATATTAATATTGAGCTACAAATGTCCTTTAATATCTAATTTGCTCTACCTCAGATTAATATATTTTCATATATGTTTAACCGAAGGGGATTTTCTTGGCAATAATAGATTTGCCGGCTGACGAGCACGAACCTTCGCCACCTTCAAATCCAGGACGACAGTGAAGCCTAAACCCACCATGCCACCGCAAGAGGATATAAGTTTATGCCACCTCCCACCTCAAATACCGGTCGCACTCAGGTATTCGTAATGTATGTATATACAGACAAATATATATATATATATATATATATATATATATATATATATTATATAATAATGTATACATATATATATATGAATAACTTGATCACGAAGTATATAAAACGTGATGCTATGTATAAGTAAAGGTGATGCCACAGGAGGAAAAGGAAAAGATGAGAAAGCCAAGAAATTTCGGTCTAACAGAACCCTTTACTCAGCATAACTGATCATACAGAGCAAAGACATAGTACAAGAAGGCTTAATATCCAAACTGACATTACAATATTACCATAAGGTCCAATTCACTCTACAGACACAAAAAAACGCCCAATGGGCAAGATTAGTGATTTAAGGCAGCCACACCTTGGAGGAACACACACGTGGTCAGCAGATGATTCCGTCAGAAAACAATACATTTTGAAAAACAAGGAGGCATATAAGGCTTAGTAACATCCCGAAAAAATAGTTAAGGATTTAGGCACACACACACACACACACACACACACACACATATATATATATATATATACATATATAAAATTATATATATAATATTTAGAGCCAAACCATAGACTTCTTCAAGCACAAACCAATTCTCTGTATTATTTCAAGTTATTTAAAATTACTACAATAAACTGAATTTTGAGATTTCTTTTGTAATCATTTTTAAAGTAACTTGCATCTCACCTATTTTCAGAAACAGTCCACCCTTTCTGAGCCATGTCACGAACATTGCTTCTACTATTTTGAAAATTAAATGATGCTACTTGAGGAAGCGATCAATAACTACAATAAAGTGATATCTTGAAACAGTTACAGTAGAGTCCATTAATACAAGTTTCATTTTTTTTTTTTTTTTTTTTTTTTATTTTGAAATCGTTATTGGTGAACGAGGAGTTCATGGGGTAGATTGCATCACTTTTAAATGAAATGACTATTTTCTCTCTGTAACAGAGCAAAATAAATATTAAACTACCATTCTCAAAATTTACTTATGCATGTAACATTCTTGTACGGAGGGCAGTTTCATTAAATGTCTAGCATACTGAAACAACAGATATGGAAGAGTCAAGAAATCAGTAGAGTGATTTCCTGTATACTGTGTGCGATATCGAAATGAATATTTGAAGTCATTTAGCAATCCTCCATAAATTCGTAGTTCATTGCGTCCTTACATCGTTTGTTGATATTAGAAGTCAGACGAGGATATAGAAACAGTGAATTAAAGTGACTAAAGTACTTGTAAGGACATTTCATTGATTACCTAACCAATTTTTTTTCTATTTTTTTTTCTTGTTACCGCCGTGGGAACTAAGACTCGGGTTAAAAAAAAAAAAAAAAAAAAAAAAAAAAAAAAAAGCAAAAAATGCGTCGACAGTCGAGTTTTCTGCCCGGTGGTAGCCTCAGCCACGGCCTCAAAACTCTTAGCCGAGGTCCATGAAACTCAGCCTCGGTCTAGTGGTGGACTATGTTGTTGGTAGCTACAGTGCTGCCAGAAGTATGGTTATGGCTAAAGTTAACCTTGAATAAAAAATAACAACTACTGAGGCTAGAGAAGCTGCAAATTTGGTTATGTTTGAATGATTGGAGGGTAGATGATCAGCATACCATTTTGCAGCCTTCTAACCTCAGTGGTTTATGAGATATGAGGGCGGACGGACAGACAAAGGCGGCACAATAGTTTTCTTGTACAGAAAACTAAAATACGAACTATCTAGCAGCTGCAAGTTCTAACAAGTGAGACTGGAACATGGAAAAAGCCCAACTCAACAGGAATATAGGCCCGCAAAGGGTTAGTGCCGTCAGTGCATCTCATGCAGTGCACTGTATGCATTACTTAAGGTTCATTGCAGCGTGCTTTCGGCCCCTAGCTACAATCCCTCTCGTTCTTTTTATTGTACTTCCTTTCATATTCTCTTTCTTCAATCTTACTTTCCACCCTCTCCTAACAATTGCTTCATAGCGCAACTGCGAGGTTTTCTTCCTGTTACTCCTATCAACCCTTTTTACTGTCAGTTTCTATTTCAGCTGAATGGCCTCATAGGTCCCAGGGCTTGGCCTTTGGCCTAAATTCCATATTCAGTTCAATTCATTAAGAATATGGGCCAACGCCATTCCCAAGGGGTGATTTCTTGAGTGCATAAGACATCACCAGCAGATGGCCGACTAATTGGAAAGCTGTACATATCACATTCACTTCGTCTAACCTATTTTCTATTTCTTTTTCCTTGAAAGATTGTGATCTCTTCCCTTCAGATCACAATCACCTAAATTTGATCGTGCTCTCTCAATCTAGTCTGTATATTATCAATGGAACTAATTGAAGATGATATACGAATATCCTCCAGCAATCATTTTTCTATTGGAGAAAAAGTAGAATCATAAAAGTTTTCAATTTTCAAGCTTATGGTAGGTAAAGGTAAGTGTTTAAGTCGCCAAAATTAATACTTTTTAAATCTCTGACTAATTTATTGCAAAACATTTTTTTTCCTTTATTCGCTGTATGCGATGCAGACAAAGCAGATGTAAAAAAAAAAAGAGACAAATTGAATCACCCACATTACCGATGACAGTGCCTAAGTCCAGTAACGTGCAAATAAGAGAGAAAGAGAGAGAGAGAGAGAGAGAGAGAGAGAGAGAGACGTCACCAACATTTCATTGCCGATGACACTGACTGGGGCGGATAGAAACGGCCGTAAATCAAACTCAGCTTTCAGGGAAATCAGCCTCAATCAGGTTTCAAGCTTTTCCACGTTAATGTTGGTGCAACAATGAGGCTTTTCGTATCATTTCGGTTCGAGAAAACCGTGAATTAAATTATGAATAAATTCGGTCGTAATAAGGAATTGTTGTTATTATTAGTTTCAGCACCTTTGGTTTTGGGTTATTGATGCTTATGTAGAGCTGACAGGTGATGAAGATTGGCTTTAAACGCTGAATGATTATTTTTATTGGTCAGATTGGATATCTACAAAGAGCCAAGGAAACGGGCATTACACTTTTCAGTAACCGTAATGGCCGTATATACAAACAGGCAGAATTATTATCGTTTCAACAAGAACGTGATTCTCACGACGATAGCATATGTGGAATAAATAGATATATTGATAAAATGAAGTTGCTTCTGATCACAGTTAACATGGCTCTGTCACTTTCTTTAGGCCTTTGGGATCACAGAGGTTTCCACGATGTTTACCAATAAGCAGCAAAGTAATGACCTTGTTACCCCATAAGGGAAAACTTAAGTAATCTACGAAGGGAGGAGAAAGGACCCACAATTTCAAATAGAAACTTATTCCAATGAAGATAAGATCTCCTATCGTAAGTAATGTATTGTTTCATACTGTGACATTATACAGAACATTAGAGCTTGCCCGACCATGAGCTCTGAATTTCAAATATTGGTGCAATATAAGGGCAAAGGGAGAATAAGACTGAAAATAATGTCGAATATTCACTGATGATTATATTGAATACCGGGGCTGTTTTACCAACTGTCCACTATTCATTGTTTTACTCAGGAAAGAGTCATTTCTTGTGTTTATGCTCTGCTACCAAACAAACGGAGAGCAACTTCTCAAGACATTCTTCAACAACTCCTGATTAGCAGTCCTATACTCATCCAAAGACCTTCCTTACAGACTATGAACCAAGCTACTAGCGGGTGCTGTGAAGAGGTCTACCCCAAATGTAACAATCAAGGGTGGATGTTTCTACTACTTTTCACAAAGCATAAACCGCAAGTTGCAAGATGAGGATCTCAAAAGTAAAAATATGCAAATACCAAACTGACTCTCATTTTGCCATGCAAATGCGTATGATTCCAGCATATATGTTTAATTAATAATAATAATAATAATAATAATAATAATAATAATAATAATAATAATAATAATAATAATAATAAACAGGACAGCGAGAAGACTGGAGATCATTTCTTCTTTTTATTTGCACCTACGTTTCGGGCCAATCCTTCCCATCTTCAGAGCTATAAATAGAATTAATTTCTACAATATCAAAAAATTATGCAAAAATAACGCTATTAACTTATAAGAAATATAATTTTGTCATTAAGCTAAAAGAAAAAGAAAAACTACAGAGCGACTTTGTTCTCCAGTCTCCTTGCTGTACTGTTTATTATTAAACTTAAGTTCACCAGGAGCAAATATCTTACAAGTTATTATATATATATATATATATATATTATATATATATATAGATATATCATATATATATATATATATATATATATATATATTGTCATCTTGTTGCCAGTTAATGATAGGTGAATGATGTATTACTTATTTTTAATAATGTATTAGATTTTTTTTTAAATCTGTTAATTAGTAAAGGAAGGTTATTGCTAGTTTTCTCCTTTCCAGTGTTTGGCTTGTTGTATGTTTTTACTAATCCTCTTTTTCAAATTCCATATTTGGTGATTTCTCTGGGAGTGCCTTCTCCCCCGCCAAACCCCCCGGCTCTTGCTGACCAGTGGGGAGATGAAAGTCTTCGGTGGTGATATGAGCCAGTTGTTTCCTGGACCTTAGCTTGGGCGCTGTTTGGATTGTCCGTTGGTACTGATTATTGGCCTCTGCATATGTACTTTGGACTGGAGATTATTCACCTCCTACTTACTTTTTGGATCTCCCAGTCTGCAGCTTCAGGACTTTGTACCTTAACGCCTTTTGGTTCAAGTTATTAAAAGGCCAAGGGGACCTCTCTGTCCCCCCAAGGTAAATTATTTACATTTGATAAACTCTCAGCAAATGTTTCTCTGCTGTCGTATTCAGTGGACAGTTTGATTCTTGCCAGCCACCTGTAACATTTCTGGATTCAGCGCTGATAATCACCTTGATTTGTCCTCCAGACGTGGAGTCGTACCTTGCCTTGAAACTGGAGAACTTTAAAACATACGGAGAAGTTGTTAGGAATATTAGCATATTAGGCCCCGTGTATTTGTTAGGTTATTCTGTCTTTTTGTCTTTCTCCTCCTTTCTGGACCCCTCCTTTTTATGTTTGAATGTGTTGGTTTCTGTTATTAGTTGAGTATTTGGGATTTGTTTAGTGACTATTTAAGCGTGCTTGTTATATATTTTTGTATTATAGAGGTTCAGGTATGATTTCTGCTAAGAGTTATGTATTAAATTTAAGTTATTTTTCTCAAGTGTTTATTTTCACCCCGCCCTGATTAATTTGCACACTGTGGTTTAAGGTTGTGGTACGATTTCACACCTTGTGAATTTCGTGTCCAGTTTAGTGAATACAGGTGTAACCTATAATTTAATAAGTATATAGTGTGGTGGTTAACAAGCCATCACAATATATATATATATATATATATATATATATATATATATATATATATATATATATATATATGTGTGTGTGTGTGTGTGTGTGTGTGTGTGTGTGTGTGTGTGTATCCAGGCCGCAGCCTTAGAATTAGAAATATTCCCTCGCATCTGGACCGAACACAGAGTAAATATCATAAAGGTAATGACACACAAGAAATATTAGTCCTAGATATCGAACCCCGAAAACCCTTGGGGTTACTATTTAATAAAGATCCAAAAAGAGATGTTATCAAAATTAGATTTCGTAAAATCCACACTTTGGAAAGGTTGTTCGCTTTCTCAACCTCACCCGGGAATGACGTCACGAACACCAGACGCCAGAATGAAACAGTTTTGCTAACATTCTTAACAAAATCAAAAGGGAAGAAAATCACTTAAGGATGACTCAGGAGTTTAGTCGTCGTCAGATTTATTGGATTAATCGCCAACTCAGGAAAATATAAACTAATGAGCTTCGTTAATTGCTTGATTTCCGTTTATTTCATGTTGCAACAGGGGAACAAATGTTTCTGGGAAATCAAAATACAGCTTCTGTTTCAGCATCACTGACTGGACAGCTGAACATGACAAATAAAGCGTCTCTTGCTGCGAACTACTTATTGACATTATGATGTCTAATGATCATAAATTCATTTTGATCATATATCATCACGCATATATATACACACACACACACGCACACACACACACACACACACATATATATATATATATGTGTATATATATATAATATATATATATATATATATATATATATATATATATATATATATATATATACAGGGTGGGCCAAAAGTAGCCTCACTGTTACTTCATGAACTGTTTCTCATTCAAAGTACTCTTCAATAGAAAATTAATACTGTGCCATTAATACATGCTACTTATTTTTATCCTTTTCATGTCACTCATTCTTAAACATGCCACTTATTCATGTCTGAAAAATTTTATGCGTTTAATAAATTATTTTTTATTCTGTTTTACTGTGAGGCTACTTTTGGCCCACCCTATATATATATATTTAAGAAATCAACTGACTTTCTAGAAATAGAATTTTGTCCCATATATGACAAAATTTCATTTCTAGATAGTCAGTTGAATTCATTAGGAGTACAGCGAGATATTTGTGTGAGAAGAATTCTTGAGACATCCATGACAATTTCAAATTAAAGACTAAATTCTGATAGTTTTTTTTAGTATCTAAATATAACAGTTAAAAGCACTGTCAAATAAAATGAATGTATACATAGACATAGGGTCATATGAATGTAGTACATACACGCAGATACAGAAAGAAGGAGAGAAGTAAGAGGTCGACATAGGGAGACTGATAGAAATATAGATAGGGAGGTTTGAAAAGGGACTTGAAATTCCAAAATCATAACTGGCACCATAACAGTCAGCTTTTCTTTCTGAACGCGAGTAAAGGAACATCCAGACACTGCCAATACTTCTCAGCTCGGAGAAAGACGTCTAAGCGGAAACTCTGCACACATTTACCTTCGTCTATTTGCACAAGAACAACAGACGCTACAGTGTAAAAATTTGCATACGAGAACTTTGCATAATTCGAAAACTTTGGTGGCCAAAGTTGACAGTGCTGTGTGTGTGTATGCGCGCCCACATTTGAAATATGTCGAAAGAATAAGATTTACCAGGGCCATTTGCTCTTTCAAATTAAGTAAAATATTGACTGTTCAACGTACTGCTTTTTACGCCAAAATTTAATCTAAACATTTCTTCAATTTTACTGACTATATTTTTTTCAGTTCTCATAAAGTTAATGGTTTATTAGTACGTAATGGTTACGAAAATGGAATAATCTTATTTCAAATAGCCTACAGTTTTGTTATATATATTTAAATCATTAGAAGCAATGAACATATTCATCAAATACACTTTAGTCCGATTTTCTAAAAGACGAAGCCAGTTCTTGAAAACCAATTTATAAACAGAACAAGTCAGTAACAAAACACTTCACCTACGATCAGAGGAGCATTATATTTATCAATTATCTATCATATATTTCCTCTTCCTATTAATGCCGACCCTCAGAAACTGAGACGGCACATTTTCTTTAAGTCTTTAATGAGCAACTTTTTCCATTCTTTCCGAAAGGAAAAAAGTCCTGAGACGTATAACACTTGACACGAGTCTCTTCAACAAAATTAACGACGGTTATGTCGTATTGCGTCATCAGGAGACTATGGAAAATAATAGATATCTCCAACCACCCCCTTTTCTCTCTCTCTCTCTCTCTCTCTCTCTCACTCTCTCTCTCTCTCTCTCTCTCTCTCTCTCTCTCTGATTCCATTATCCACCATACCTAGAAGGAACGGGAATCCACGCTTAAAAGTCATGCATGGAAGTTTTGTACTTCTCTGCCGCATACATTCCCCCTCTTTCAGTTCTTTTAAGATCACGCAGTTTTGTAGTTATTGGTGCGCAGGTGATTTAAGTGTTATTTGTAGAGAAAATAAAATAAAATTAAGGCCAAGCGCTGGGACTCTATGAGGTCATTCAATAAATTGAATTTCACACTGTATACTCAATGTCTAATGGCAGGAGTTTTTAAACTTCCTTTTCCAAAGATGTGTTTATATATTCTAAGTCTGCAATCGCTTGGTTGTGTAAGAGAGAAAGAAGAAGACTGAGAGAGAGGAAGCAAAGAAATCTCTGGAAGAAGCAACATCCGGGAAACGAAGAAAATCCGGTATCAAGGGGGAAGTGGAAGCGTCCTGTCCACTAAGCACCGCTAAAAGTTAGAAGGTAAAATGATTCTGTCTCCTTCCGTCCGTCCGGGAGGGTAAAGGTAAATACGTGAGAAATGCCAATCTCATATGCTTAAAAAAAGAAACCTTTTATACGCAGACTGGGATCCTCGCGGGGTGCTGAACCTTTTGATTTGAAAAGGACTCCAGATACTGGTGTCACTAAATGGATCCTGGTGCCATCGCTCGACAAATGACGATCGCATACAATGAACCGTCGTATGATTTCTGGGTACAGCCGAAAGTGCGATCAATTGTTTCCAGACTCTTTCGAACATCATTTACTTGGCTTGGCAAGTCTTCATGTACAACCATTATTTGTCATTTGGTGTGCAAAATATAATTTTACGCAACACTTTCGGGTATACATATATTGTTTTAAAATTATGAAAAAAATAGAAAACGGATCATTTTGAGACGTTTGGAAATTCTTGTCTGTCCTGCACTAACAAAAAGACACAAGTATTATATATATATACATATATATATATATATATATATATATATATATATATATATATATATATATATATATATATATGTATATATATATATACTATATATATATATATAATGATATATATATATATATATATGTGTGTGTGTGTGTGTGTGTGTGTGTCTGTGTGTGTGTGTATTACCTTATGTTGGTAGTCCACCATAAAGATTTTTTTCGTTCATATCGATTTTCCTGTAGGAAATTCCAGACATCTCAAAATGAAGTTTTCTTATATTAATCATAAATGTAAAAATAATATATTTTACCTAAAGTATTGCGTAAAATCATACTTTACACAAACTGGAATAATAAATAATGGTCGGAAATGAAGAGCTGCCAAGCCAAGTGAATGAATTTCAAAAGAGTGAAAACATCTGATTGTACTTTGTTGGACTATGGTACAAGGAGGTCATTAGTGGCACCCCATATTTGAAGTCCTTTCTATCTTAAGAGATGTACTATTATGTTCAGATTTTTAGGTTTTGCACTGAATATCTTCTTTTCCAAATATGATTCAGTTTGGTCAGTTAATCATTGGTAATCTCCATCCTCCGTCGTGGTTTGCCTTACAATTATTATGTTCACACGTTTTTGCATCGCTGTTATAATTATTTCTCGTCAGTAGTTCGTTTCTGGTGCACCCATTACTTCCTTTGAGTTTACATACATTAATTTATATCAAGATTAAAGCATTCAGTGCGTGAAGTTATTAGTCAGGAAAAAAAAAATGGCATTAACCATCGAATTAAAATAATTCTGTTTTAGGTGCATTAACGACGGAAATAAGTATTCGTTTCTTTGTTCAGTAAATTCAAGTCTTTATGTCTTATCCCAATTCCCGATCAAAAAAAAGCCTCAAGTGAACTATAAATATTGTCATAGTTCTTATTCAACCATTGCTGTTAATTGGGTTGTTAGAAAAAAGTTTATATTTCATAGGCGGCGCTTTATTCCCATTCAGAGCATTTCAGATTTCAGCCTGAGCGTCACGGAATGAAATAATTCAAGTTAAATTCAGTCAATAATAATAATAACTGGCATTCTACTCTTTTGACAAACAATCATAAAAATCTTTTAATGATCTTGCCCTCCACACGTCAGCATACCTGCTTTTAGTTTGTATGTAATATCTCTATTCCAGAAAGTTCAAAGGGCTTGAGGTATTTGATGTCAAACGTGATTTTCTGTTCTTTTGGACGTAACAGTCTCTACTTTTTGTTCAATAATTTGTATCTCCATCTTGTGAGACAAAATGTTATTTGTAGGTTGGTAGAGGTGATTTTTATTTTTATATTTTTTTGTGAAGTGTGTGTGTGTGTTGGGGGGAGGGGGGGGGGAGGGGGGGGGGGGTGGAGATCGCTGTGCCTTAATCATGTATATGAGTTTTTTTATTGGCATCCCCGATTATTAATTTATGTTGCTTACGCTAAAGTAAAGTTTATCATTAATTATATTAATATATTTGTTGGGAAGATCATGCGCTTTACAGTACTGTATTGCCAAGGCGTGTTTATGGCTGCCATTTTGACAGGTCCAACATAATGGATTGAATTAATGTAAGTGATAGAGTCGAAATATTTTTATCATTATGCAAAGGCCATTTTACCCATGTAAATGTTTCTTTTGGCGTCGTGTCGTTTTTGTTCAATGTTACGATGTTTCATAGGAAAGCAACAGCATGAATACCTTATTTTCCTGAACCAAGCACTTTCTTTTAACAGTTTAGGCTGGCCAAGGCGATACTTAAGGCAGTAAAAAGAAGGAGTTAGAGTGGTTGCAAAGGGAGCCGAAGGGATCCAGAAAAGAAAGGAGATGAAGTAGAAGAACTTAAAGATGAGTTTAGGAGAAAACCCCCACAGTTGCACTAAGAAGCAACAGTTAGAGAGGTTGGATAGCAAGACTGACAAAAGGGTACGGTAATAAATGTAAAGTATAGGATAGAAAGGGGATGCAACTAGTGTCCGAATGAACGCTGCAGATGCCCTTTCAGCAATGCCAGCAATGCACCGCGTGAGGTGAATTGGCGGCAACTAACCCCTACAGGGTCCAGACGTGGGAGAGGAATATCTCATACTGTCCTGTGCGTCACTTGTAACCTATCCTTACTATTATTACGTTCTTAATGGCCTCTGATCTTTCATTTCATCGTGAAGACGTGATATATTGAGTTATATCGAACGCTGTAGGTCGATGAAGTACTTTGGAAATCGGATTGGAAAGAAAATAACTGAAATAGGCTAAGCACTGAACATGTCTGTTCAACTTAGATGAAAATGTGGATACTCCGTGGCAGAAGCTCTTTCCTCTTGCGTGTTTTCACTTAAGGAACGCCATTTTAATCCTGGAAGAATGTGCCTAATGCAAGGAAAATTGCGTCAACTAGCACAAAATGGTGGTAGGCAGAGGTTTCTTCCCACAGGAGTAGTTATAGTGACGAAGTACAGTGAAATTAATACTTTGATTGAGCAAGAGTTTTCATGCATGCAACGGCCATGCACACAAAACATTCCTTACTATTCTTATTAGTCTGCTTACTTAGCGAGATTTTCTATATACTATTTTCCCTTTCAGGTATACGTTATACTTTTTGATCACAAGGATATTTTCATAATTGAATTCTAATATACATACATACATACATACATACATACATACATACATACATACATACATACATACCTACATACATATATATATATATATATATATATATATATATATATATATATATATATATATTGTATATATTTTTGATTTATGTATTTATATGTGTGTGTGCGTAGTGTGTGTATATATATATATATATATATATATATATATATATATATATATATATATATATATATATATATATATTATATAATATAAATATATATATATATATATATATATATATATATATATATATATATATATATATAATGAATGTTGGCTGATCCATTACTTACCTAAGCGTTGCTGATTCTGACTGGGGATCAACACTCACAGAACAATAAAATAGTATGTTACAGTAGATTTTAATTTGAGAAAAGGACTCCGTATAGAAATTACGGGTCTTAATTAATTACATGTATATACATTTGATCAGAATAGTAAACTATCCACGCTGGGTCTTGGCACTTATACTGTTCATTGACTCAAGAATTAAATAACTGGGTTCCAACAATGATGCAGTCAATACCTACGTAAATCTGTTAGATGACTCAAGAATGAAATTACTGGAGTACCAGCAGTGATGGAATCAGTACCTTAATCTATTAACTGACCCAACCGAATGAAATAAATGGAGGTATCTATCAATGATGCAATCCATAATTAAAATCTGTTAACTGAACAATAAGTGGAGTTCCAAATAATGATGCAATC
>NC_087209.1:87862961-87888337 GCF_015104395.2 Macrobrachium nipponense | reverse complement strand
TCACAATTAAATATATTAGAAAATATAAGCCAAGTAGATGTGTTTATCCATATCATGTAATAATTATTGTAATGAAGGGCGTGTAGGGAATAACCTCTACAGTATATTCAAGAGGGAATACAAACCCAACCATGATACATGAAACCTCTGAACATCAACAATTGTTTATCATTGGCAAACGAATTAAGTTTACCATATGGGAATGGTTAAAAGTTTGCACCAAGTTTGGGAGTCCTTCACGCCATTACACTTGTGGAATTTTCTCTGTCCCTAGTAGTTTCATTTTGATCCTCAGTCTCTCTCTTTCTCTCTCTCTCTCTCTCTCTCTCTCCTTTTCATTCTATATGTATTTACAGAGAGTGGTTTAACCCAATCCTTCTTCTTGTAAATGTTGTATTCAGAAAATCTACAGTATTATAATATTAGAATAAACACTAAAAACACGAGGCATTAAAGATAAACAAGAAAAATATTTCAAAGTGGAGCTTTCGTTTAGCCATACACTCTATCCACGAGCATATCTACTTCGTCCACTCATCGGGTCGCAACAGGCCCACCATACCCCTAGCCCCCCACCCATTTCAGTTGTAGCAAAGCCAGGCTGAGGACATCGGTACAGCAAAAGCAAGAAGCTTGTCAGTTTGAATACATTTTAGAATTCCAAAAACCTGTAAGACGGCTTAACAACAAGAACTCAATCCCGACACCACTCCCCCCGGCCCCCGAAAAAAAATATATATGCATATATTAGTTTAGTCAAGATTAGAGGTGTTAATGACATATCAAAACTGCATACTTAGCGCAGTGGTATTTCTAGATGACATGTCACTTTAAAGTAGCTAATATGAGAGAGAGAGAGAGATAGAGAGAGAGAGAGGAGAGAGAGAGGAGAGAGGAGAGAGGAGCTAAGGCGTCGGAAACTTTCAACTCGTTCACTTAGTGTTTGGGTATGTTCAATGCTTCCTATTATATTATTGGTATTGGAAACGCACTGCAACTGATACTATAAACTTGGCTTTCATGATAAGGTTAAAATATCCAGCTATGATGTTCGTGATTCTCTCCAATACCAATGTAACTCTAAAATTTTGATCAATTTTAAGTATTGCGTAATGAATATGACCGATACATAATAACAGACACGGTGGTAAGATAACGCCTTAGACGAAAGTTAAATGGAAATCTTAATAAACAAACAGTATATTAAAAGTGAGACAGTAATCTTAGTTATAGCGATATAACCTGCTCAGATTACTTTTTTTTTTTTTTTACTCCGTGTGTGTGTGTGTGTGTGTGTGTGGGGTTTGTCTCCAACCATACCTAATGACTCCTCCCACTGAAAGGATTCCAGAGCTTATTGGTGGAACTCTTGCTAAGAGAGGAAGAGTCCTCCCCCCATCCCCCTCAGTAAACACTGTTACCATATAATTTTTCGAAGTCCCTCAAGAAGGTGTACCAGGGAAACCTGTGTCCAACTGTACGTTGAGAGTGAAAGGGGAAGGAAGAAATTATGTTTAAATGGATATTTATGTAAATCCATTTATCGCAAAATTCAAGAAAATGGCTTCAAAGTACGGTACGACACCGATGCTGAATTTGCTTCAGGTTCGCCTGTTATCTGCGTTAGCATTTGTACCAGTTTTCAAGGTCGAAGAAACATTTGAATATTTAATTGAAAATGAAGTTTTTCCCGTTGAAATTAAAAGTGTGGTTGACTCTTTTGAAGATACATGGATCGGGCGGCAGCATAGAAATAATCGTAGACGTGCTCCTTTCTTTAAACATGAATTATGGAACTGTTTTGATTATGTCAAGGAAGAAATGCCCAAGACGAACAATGCAGTCGAGGGCTGGCATTACGGTTTCGAACAGCAATTAAGTGCTTGTCATCCATCCATCTGGAAATTTATACAAGGATTACAACGAGAACAAAGTGTACAGGAGCTACGAATTGAACAATATTTGGGAGGTGTTGGTATTCCTGGGCGCAAAAAGAAGTATCGTGACTGTGCAAACCATTGTGATAAATTATGAGGCCTGTCGAAGAATATCTACGAAGTGTAGCATACAACATTTCATTTTGATTGATTAAATTTTAATACTGTATTTCATTCTGAATGATAATATTTTTATACATACAATAAAATTATAACCTTTGTATTTTTTTCATTCCTTCATTAACAATAAATTTTTAAAATTTGTGTTTGTCAACCCAAAAGGATATATTTTTCCTTGAAATACATGAAAATTTTCCATTCAATTTTCTCGACAAAATAGATATCAGTTTTCGAGAAATATGGGATTCGAGAAAATGATAGTTCGAGCAATTATTTTTCGAGCAATTGAGTTCGAGAAATTGCATTCGAGAAATTTACCTAAAATCATATATAATATGTATATATATATATGTGTATATATATAGAATATGTATATATATATGTATATATATATATAGATATATATATATAATATATATAATATATATATATATATATATATATATTATATTATATATATATATGGGCCACCCCATTTTTATATCGAAGATAGTGGATGATACTTTTGTTTTATTTAGACATTCATGGCAGTGTTCCTTGTTTTTAGAATTCATTAAGAAACGCTCATTCTCATTAATTTTACTATGGAGGTAGAGAGCGAGGGCAGCCTTCCATATCTTGCTATTAAGGTAACGAGAAATAACTCGGAATTCACCACGGCAGTATACAGAAAGCGAACTTATAGGGGATTAACCAATAACTTTTATAGCTCTTGCCAATACTCATTTAAACTCAACACCATCTATACGCTGATTAATAGAGCTCTCAAATATATTCTCATGGCATAAATATTTCATAACGAAATGACTTTCTTGGCAAACTTTTTCAAAGCCAATTCATTTCCCACAAATATAGTACATAAAATCACCAACAAGGTATCTTTCCAAATTTTTGCATCCACCTCATCTAACTACTTTTGATGTACCGAAGAAAATATTTTATGCTACTGTTCCGTATTTGTCCGATTCAAAATTTATCTTAAACCTCACTCGTATAATTGAACAGGAAATTCCCTGTCTTAAAGTCAGGCTTGTGTCGAGTAATCCTTGCACTATTCGATCGTTTTTTAACTTTAAAGATCGCCTTCAGCCCCTCATGAGAATCCAACGTTATTTATAAATTCACATGCCTTGTGGATGTCCGGGTTCTTACGTTTGGATCGACTCGGAGGTTGCTGAGGGTCAGATATTGTAGCCATTTAGCTTCCGTACAGGTCAGAGGATAAAACAACCAGAATTTTCCAATAACAGAAACCACTCTATAATATGCAAGACTGAAATTCAAAAAGAACATTTTACAATAATTGATTATGTTAAACATCCTGACCAACTAACAACGCTGGAGTCGTTATACATTAAAAGACTGGTGCCCTCATTAAACGGTAATTTGTCCTCGTCACCTTTGTACCTGGCATAGTTGTCGTCGCTTCTCTCTGCCAACTGTAACTTCATCCATCTTCATTCTGATCATGGACGATTGGTGTTTTTATTATTAGTCTCTCTTTTTATTTACTGCTCTTTTTCATCTTTTTTAGACTATTTTTTAAAATTGGGAATTCCTTTTAATTTTATATGATTGTTTATAATATGTCTTTGTATTTTATTCAGACTGATGATGCACACAGATGTATGTGCGAAACGTATCATATGCAATAAACTTGGCCTTTTTAAATCTCGTATCATGGACTCCTTCTGGACACTTTATATATATATATATATATATATATATATATATATATATATATATATATATATATATATATATATATATATATATATATATATATATATATATATATATATATATATATATATATATATATATGAATAACTTGATCACGAAGTATATAAAACGTGATGCTATGTATAAATAAAGTTTTTTTTTGCCACGAAGGAAAAAATGAAAAAGCGAGTTAGCCTCAGTTAAGGGTCCGAATAGGACCGAAAGTACTCGGCTAACTCGCTTTTTCATTTTTTCCTTCGTGGCAAAAAAAACCTTTATATATAAATATATATATATATATTATATATATATATATATATATATAATATATATATATATATATATATATATATATATATTATACATACATTTGTGTCTTTTGTTGGTGCAGGACAGACCAGAATTTCCTGTATGAAATTTCAAACGACTCAAAATGATCCGTTTTTTTTTTTTTTTTTTTTTTTTGTAATTTTAAAACAATATGTATTGCCAAAAGTGTTGCGTAAAATGATATTTTGCACACCAAATAACAAATAATGGTCGTAAATGAAGACTTGCCAAGCCAAGTAAATGATGTTCGAAAGAGTCTGGAAACAATTGATCGCACTTTCCGCCATATCCAGAAATCATACGGCGGTTCATTGTATGCGATCGTCATTTGTCGAGCGATGGCACCAGGATTCATTTAGTGGCACCAGTATCTGGAGTCCTTTTCAAATCAAAAGGTTCAGCACCCCGCGAGGATCCCAGTCTGCGTATAAAAGGTTTCCTTTTTTTAAGCATATGTGATTGACATTTCTCACGTATTTACCTTTACCCTCCCGGACGGACGGAAGGAGACAGAATCATTTTACCTTCTAACTTTTAGCGGTGCTTAGTAGACAGGACGTTTCCACTTCCCCCTTGATACCGGATTTTCTCCCTTTCCCGGATGCTGTTTCTTCCAGAGATTTCTTTGCTTCCTCTCTCTCAGTCTTCTTTCTCTTTGTAACAAGCTACTTCCCTCTTACACAACCAAGCGATTGCAGACTTAGAATATGTAAACACATCTTTGGAAAAGAAAGTTTCAAAACTCCTGCAATTAGACATTGAGTATACAGTGTGTAATTCAATTTATTGAATGACCTCATAGAGTCCCAACGCTTGGCCTTAATTTTATTTTATTTTCTCTATAAATAACACTTAAATCACCTGCGCACCAGTAACTACAAAAATGCGTGATCTTAAAAGAACTGAAAGAGGGGGAAAGTATGCGGCAGAGAAATACAAAACATATACATGACTTTTAAGCGTGGATTCCCGTTCCTTTTAGGTATGGTGGATAATGGAATTAGAGAGAGAGAGAGAGAGAGAGAGAGAGAGAGAGAGAGAGAGAGAGAAGGGGGTGGTTGGAGATATCTATTATTTTTCATAGTCTCCTGATGACGCAATACGAAAGTTAATTTTGTTGAAGAGACTCGTGTCAAGTGTTATACGTCTCAGACTTTTTTCCTTTCAGAAAGAATGGAAAAAGTTGCTCATTAAAGACTTAAAGAAAATGTGCCGTCTCAGTTTCTGAGGGTCGGTGGTCGCTGCATTAATAGGAAGAGGAAATATGTGATAGTTAATTGATAAATATAATGTTTCTCTGATCGTAGGTGAAGTGCTTTGTTACTGACTTGCTCTGTTTATAAATTAATTTTCAAGAACTGGCTTCGTCATTTAGAAAATCGGACTAAAGTGTATTTGATGAATATGTTCATTGCTTACAATGATATGAAAAAAACTGCAAGATATTTTAAATAAGATTATTCCACTTTCGTAACCATTACGTATATTTGATACTAATAAGCCATTATTAACTTAATGAGAACTGAAAAAAAAATATAGTCAGTAAAATTGAAGAAATGTTTAGATTAAATTTTGGCGTAAAAATGCAGTACGTTGAACAGTCAATATTTTACTTAATTTGAAAGAGCAGGCGGCGCTGGTAAATCTTATTCTGTTGTTGTTTTTGATTAAGCTGACCTTGTGTCAGCACGGGCTCTTGCGTCCCTTTTCAAACCTCTCTATCTATATTTCTATCAGTTTCAATATGTCGACTTCTTACTTCTCTCCTTCTTTCTGTATTTTTCGTGTATGTACTACATTCATATGACAGTATGTCTATGTATACATTTAATTTATTTGACAGTGCTTTTAACTGTTATATTTAGATACTAAAAATACTCAAAATTTAGTCTTTAATTTGAAATTGTCATGGATGTCTCAAGAATTCTTCTCGCACAAATATCTCGCTGTACTCCTAATGAATTCAACTGACTATCTAGAGATGAAATTTTGTCATATATGGGACAAAATTCTATTTCTAGAAAGTCAGTTGATTTCATAAGTATCTATATATATATATATATATATTATATATATATATATATACTATATATATATATATATATATATATATATATATATATGTGTGTGTGTGTGTGGTGTGTGTGTGTGTGTGTGTGTGTGTGTGTTTGTGTGTGTGTGTGTATAGCGTGATGATATATGATCAAAATGAATTTATGATCATTAGATATATTATATTATATTATATATAAAGATATATATATATATATATATATATATAAACATATAATAATATATATTATATTATAATATATATCTATATATATATATATTATTATATATATGTGTGTGTGTGTTGTGTTGTGTGTGTGTGCCGTGCGTGTTGTGTTTGTGTGTATTGTGTATGCGTGATGATATATGATCAAAATGAATTTATGATCATTAGATATCATAATGTCAATAAGTAGTTCGCAGCAAGAGACGCTTTATTTGTCATGTTCAGCTGTCCACTCAGTGATGCTGAAACAGAAGCTGTATTTGATTTCCCAGAAATATTTGTTCTCCTGTTGCAACAAGAAATAAACTTGCTTTCTAGTTCGTTCAAAAGGGTTGTCACGTCAACAGAAATCAAGCAATTAACGAAGCTCATTAGTTTATATTTTCCTGAGTTGGCGATTAATGCAATAGATCTGGCGACGACTAAACTCCTGAGTCATCCTTAAGTGATTTTATTCTCTTTTGATTTTGTTAAGAATGTTAGCAAAACTGTTTCATTCTGGCGTCTGATGTTCGTGACGTCATTCCCGGGTGAGGTTGAGAAAGCGAACAACCTTTCCAAAGTGTGGATTTTATGAAATCTAATTTTGATAACATCTCTTTTTGGATCTTTATTAAATAGTAACCCCAAGGGTTTTCGGGGTTCGATATCTAGGACTAATATTTCTTGGGTGTCATTACCTTTATGATATTTGCTCTGTGTTCGGTCCAGATGCGAGGGAATATTATAATTCTAAGGCTGCGGCCTGGATATATATATATATATATATATATATATATATATATATATATATATATATATATATATATATATATATATAATATAACTTGTAAGACATTTGCTCCTGGTGAGCTTAAATCTAATAATAAACAGGACAGCAAGAAGACTGGAGAACAAGTCTCTCTGTAGTTTTTCTCTTTTTTTTAGCTTAATGACAAAATTATATTTCTTTATAATTATTAGCTTAGTTTTTGCAAAATTTTTTATATTGTTAGAAATTAATTGTATTTTATAGCCCTGAAGATGGGAAAGGATTCCGAAACGTAGGTGCAAATAAAAAGAAGAAATGATCTCCAGTTCTTCTCGCTGTCCTTATTATTATATTATTATTATTATTATTATTATTATTATTTATTATTATTTATTATTATTATTGTTATACAATATATCCTATATATTATATATATATAGATACATAATATATATTATATATATTATATATATATATATATATATATATACATATATCTATATATATATATATATACACACACATATATATATATATATATATATATATATATATATATATATATATATATATATATATATATATATATGCTGGAATCATGCGGATTTGCATGGCAAAATGAGTCAGTTTAGTATTTGCATTTCTGCTTTGGAGACCCTCATCTAGCAACTTGCGGTTTATGCTTTGTGTTAAGTAGTAGAAACATCCTTGATTAACTGTTACGTTTGAGGAAGACCTCTTCAATAGCACCGCTAGCAGCTTGTTCATAGTCTGTAAGGATGGTCTTTGGATTGAGTATGGGACTGCTAGTCAGGAGTTGTTGAAGAATGTCTTGAGAAGTTGCTCTTCGTTTGTTTGGTAGCAGAGCATAAACACAAGAAATTACTCTTTCCTGAGTAAAACAATGAATAGTGGAGAGTTGGTAAAACAGCCCCGGTATTCAATATAATCATCAGTGAATATTCGACATTATTTATTTTCAGTCTTATTCTCCCTTTGCCCTTCTATTGCACCAATATTTGAAATTCAGAGCTCATGGTCGGGCAAGCACTAATGTTCTGTATGTCACAGTATGAAACAATACATTACTTACGATAGGGGAGCATAGTGAGATAACTATCTTCATTGGAATAAAATTCCACTTGAAGTTATGAGTCCTTCCTCCTCCCTTCGTACAATACTAAGTTTTCCCTTATGGGGTAACAAGGTTATTACTTTGGCGCGTATTGGTAAACCTCCTGGAATTACTTTGCCACGTATTGGTAAACCTTTTGGAAACCTCTGTGATCCCAAAGGCTTAAAGAAAGTGACAGAGCCATTGTAAACTGTGAATCAGAAGCAAACTTCATTTATCAATATAATCATATTTATTCCACATATGCTATCGTCGTGAGATTCACGTTCTTGTTGAAACGATAATAATTCTGCTTGTTTGTATATACGGCTATTACGCTTACTGAAAAGTGTAATGCCCGTTTCCTTGGCTCTTTGTAGATATCCAATCTGACCAATAAAAATAATCATTCAGCGTTTAAAGCCAATCTTCATCACCTGTCAGCTCTACATAAGCATCAATAACCCAAAACCAAAGAAAACCAAAGGTGCTGAAACTAATAATAACAACACTTTCTTATTACGACAGAATTTATTCATAATTTAATTCACGGTTTTCTCGAACCGAAATGATACGAAAAGCCTCAGAGTTGCACCGACATTAACGTGGAAAAGCTTGAAACCTGATTGAGGCTGATTTCCCTGAAAGCTGAAGTTTGATTGACGGCCGTTTCTATCCCCAGTCAGTGTCATCGGCAATGAAATGTTGGTGACGTCTCTCTCTCTCTCTCTCTCTTATTTGCATCGGTAATGTGGGGATGTGGGTGATTCAATTTGTCTCTTTTTTTTTTACATCTGCTTTGTCTGCATTGCATACAGCGAATAAAAGAAAAAAATGTTTTGCAATAAATTATTCAGAGATTTAAAAAGTATTAATTTTGGCGACTTAAACAGTTACTTTACCTATCATAAGCTAGTAAATGGAAAACTTTTATGACTTTACTTTTTCTCCAATAGAAAAATGATTGCTGGAGGATATTCGTATCATCTTCAATTAGTTCCATTGATAATATACAGACTAGATTGAGAGAGCACGATCAAATTAGGTGATTGTGATCTGAAGAGAAGAGATCACAATCTTTCAAGGAAAAAGAGATAGAAAGTAGGTTAGACGAAGTGAATATGATATGTACAGCTTTCCAATTAGTCGGCCATCTGCTGGTGATGCCTTATACACTCAAGAATTCACCTCTGGGGAATGGCGTTGGCCCATATTCTTAATGAATTGAACTGAATATGGAATTTAGGCCAAAGGCCAAGCCCTGGGATCTATGAGGCCATTCAGCTGAAATAGAAATTGGCAGTAAAAAGGGTTGATAGGTGTAACTGGAGGAAAACCTCGCAGTTGCACTATGAAGCAATTGTTAGGAGAGGGTGGAAAGTAAGATTGAAGAAAGAAAATATGAAAGGAAGTACAATAAAAAGAACGAGAGGGATTGTAGCTAGGGGCCGAAAGCACGCTGCAATGAATCTTAAGTAATGCCTACAGTACACCGCATGAGATGCACTGACGTCACTAGCCACCTGCGGGCCTATATTCTTGTTGAGTTGGGCTTTTCCATGTTCCAGTCTCACTTGTTAGGACTGGCAGCTGCCAGATAGTTCGTTTTTTAGTTTCTTGTAGAAGAAAACTATTGTGCCGCCTTTGTCTGTCCGTCCGCCCTCATATCTCATAAACCACTGAGGTTAGAAGGCTGCAAATTGGTATGTTGATCATCTACCCTCCAATCATCAAACATACCAAATTGCAGCTCTCTAGCCTCAGTAGTTGTTATTCTACTTAAGGTTAACGTTAGCCATAACCATACTTCTGGCAGCGCTATAGCTACCAACAACATAGTCCACCACCGGACCGAGGCTGAGTTTCATGGACCTCGGCTAAGAGTTTTATGGGCTGCGGCTGAGGCTACCACCGGGCAGAAAACTCGACTGTCGACGCATTTTTTACTTGTTTTTTTAACCCGTAGTGTTAGTTCCCACGGCGGTAACAAGAAAAAGAAAAGAAAAAAAATTGGTATGGTAATCAACGAAAGTCCTTACAAGTACTTTAGTCACTTTAATTCACTATTTCTATATCCTCGTCTGACTGCTAATATCAGCAAATGATGAAAGGACGCAATGAACTACGAATTTATGGATAGACATTTAATGAAACTGCCCTCCGTACAAGAATGTTACATGCATAAGTAAATTTTGAGAATGGTAGTTTAATATTCATTTTGCTCTGTTACAGAGAGAAAATAGTCATTTCATTTAAAAGTGATGCAATCGACCCATGAACTCCTCGTTTCACCAATAACGATTTCAAATAATGAAACTTGTATTAATGGACTCTACTGTAGCTGTTTCAAGATATTACTTTATTGTAGTTATTGATCGCTTCCTCAAGTAGCATCATTTAATTTTCAAAATAGTAGAAGCAATGTTCGTGACATGGCTCAGAATGGATGGACTGTTTCTGAAAATAGGTGAGATGCAAGCTACTTTAAAAATGATTACAAAAGAAATCTCAAAATTCAGTTTATTGTAGTAATTTTAAATAACTTGAAATAATACAGAGAATTGGTTTGTGCTTGAAGAAGTCTATGGTTTGGCTTTAAATATTATATGTATAATTTTATATATGTATATGTATATATATATATAATATATATATATATATATATATATATATATATATATATATATGTGTGTGTGTGCTGAAATCCGTGTTTTTCAAAATGTATTGTTTTCTGACGGAATCATCTGCTGACCACGTGTGTGTTCCTCCAAGGTGTGGCTGCCTTAAATCACTAATCTTGCCCTCGGGCGTTTTTTGTGTCTGTAGAGTGAACTGGACCTTATGCTAATCTTGTAATGTCAGTTTGGATATTAAGCCTTCTTGTACTATGTCTTTGCTCTGTATGATCAGTTATGCCTGAGTAAAGGGTTCTGTTAGACCGAAATTTCTTGGCTTTCTCATCTTTCCCTTTTCCTCCGTGGCATCACCTTTACTTATACATAGCATCACGTTTTATATACTTCGTGATCAAGTTATTCATATATATATATATATGTATAAAATATACATATATATATATATATTATATATATATATATATATATATATATATATATATATGGTATATACATACATTACGAATACCTGAGTGCGACCGGTATTTGAGGTGGGAGGCGGCATAAACTTATATCCTCTTGCGGTGGCGTGGTGGGTTTAGGCTTCACTGTCGTCCTGGATTTGAAGGTGGCGATGGTTCGTGCTCGTCAGCCGGCAAATCTATTATCGCCAAGAAAATCCCCTTTGGTTAAACATATATGAAAGTATATTAATTCTGAGGTAGAGCAAATTAGATATTAAAGGGACATTTGTAGCTCGATATATATATATATATATATATATATATATATATATATATATACATTATATGTATATATATATATATATATATATATATATATATATATATATATATATATATATATATATATATATATATTATATGGATACACATTATATATGTATGTATATATATCTATATATAGATATATATATATATATATATATATATATATATATATATGAAGAAATAAAAAACTTTCACCTTTCATCCCTGATCAACGAAGAAAAGAATATTGTAGCTTATCCCGTGGAGGATGTTTATAACCTGGTCGCGAAACATTCTTGGAATAAGGAGCTTTCCAGTGAGAATCATCATTAAAAGTTCGGATAGACCAATCAGGGAAATAGCTGTCTCAATGACTTCTTTGATAGCAACCTACGGGTCACGGAAAACTATTATTTTGAGGGAAGAAATTTGTAGGCGTGTCGGAATCAGAACTTTGGAAACATGGGGAGGTCGCCCCCATTCCGACAGCCCTAATGACCATCGCCCCTTTGTTCTAATCTGAAGATACCGTTCCTGACAACAACCTCGTTAAAGTTTTTCAAGAAGATGAAGGCATTTTGTCCCTCCACGAAGATCAGTCATCCTTTTGAATAGAAATATTGACAGCTGACTATTTGGTGTTTATTCCCTTGTTTTCTTTTTTCTTCTCTTTATTCTTGGATCCTCTCATTGTGATATTGAAATAATGTATTAAGTACAAATAATAATCAAATATACTGTTATTAGTAATTTACACACAGAGACACACACATATATGGTATATACAAATATATGTATATATATGTATATATGTATGTGTATATATATATATATATATATATATATATATATATATTGTAATATTATATATTTGTATATATATATATATATATATATATATATATATATATATATATATATATATATATATATATATATATATATATTTAACGAAGTGAAAGCCTCAGACGGGCGGTACATAGCGGGAAGAGCTTAAATGCAGACGTCTGTTCCATATTGGCGTAGTTCATTTAATTTGACGTTTCAGGGACCAGCCCCATTTTCAAGCTGAAATTTACGAGAATAAAATCAAATTACAAAAAATATTCATCTAAAAAACACAGTTACCAGATGCAAAGCAAATTAGAAGAACACCAACGAAAACTCAGGCGCAACTTCCAGCAGAGGAAGGAAGGAAGACGAGTGACTAAAATAAGGAAGGTTGCATGTCCGTTGTTGACTCCAGGTACAGAGGGGTGGAGAGAGGCAGTTTGGTCGTTCAGGTTCGGAAGAACCGTTTTTTGAAAACGAGTGATTCGAGGACCGCTAGCTGCGGAGGGGAAGACGCTTTTGTAAGGATTTTAAAGTTTTTATATTCAATATTGCTCTTGCATTTCTTTGTATGGTCACGGATGCTGTAAAATTCAGATGGTAATTTGACTCCAGTACAAAATTTCACCCCAGTATGATAATCTATTCGGACCTAAAGAAGTCTTCTTGAGGCTCCGATATATTTTCTTAGATCATATCTAGAATGAGTATATGAATAGGAAATGTAAGATGCCATAAGATGGGTCAACTTGTCTTTATATTTAAAAATAGATCCAATTGTCAGTGGGTTGTTGGGACAATAAGTTCTAAAATTCTGTGGCATTTTGGCATAGAATTTCGAATTAATTAAGAATAGGACCAAAAATAGTATAAAATGACATCCTCGATACAGTCAGAATAGCATTGCTAGGTAAAAACTTTTTCATAAATTTGTGAAGGCATTTATAAAATAAACTACTGGGATAACAGTTATTAGCAAAATATTTCCTTCAAAAGGTGACCACATTGTGGAATTCAGACCATCCAGAAGAAAGGGAAAAAGCTCTGTGGAAAAGAGTAAAAAGAGAGTTTATCTCAAAATTGGAATTACAAACGCTATTAAATTTGTGCCCAAACCTGACAATGTCTTCTTTCTGAAAATTGAAGTACAAAACTCCGAATTATTACGAGACACTTCTGTTTCTAAAAAAGCAAGTTTATCTTTCTCGTGATCAATTGTAAATTTTATATTCGGGTGGGCCAGATTAGCATAGTGTAAAAATAAATCTTGAAATAAGATAAAAGCGTCATCGACATAACGGCAGTAAAATAACGGGTGATAAACCAGAGGGCAGGTGTCCAGCAAACGCTCCTCTAACTCACACAAAAAATGTTAACCAGCAATGGGCCAAGAGGGCTCTCCATTGCCATGCCGCCAGCCGGCACAAAAGCTTTTTAACCTTAGAAATAAAGGCAGTGTCCTGCACCGCCAAGGTTAAAAGTTTCATAAAATTGTCGTAATTAAAATCGTGAAATTGTGTCATCATCGACAAAAAATCCTAATAAAATAATCTGTATAATTGCTTCCACAGGAATGTTTTTTTTGTGAATAAAGCTTCATCATCAAGGCTTACCATATACAGGTCTGAGTCCCGACTCAAAATCACTTTCCTTACACTCAAACGAATTTTTGAAAGTATAGCTATTCAAGAAAATGTAATTTGGGTGTCATATGAAGTCTTATGTATTTCAGGCTGACCATACATATACCGTAAGAACCTCCAGTGCTTAATAAACCTTGATATGTATAATAAATAATGACTTTATGGTCTAATAAGGATCTCAGAAACCTCTTAACGTAGTATTCTGACCTGAAAATAGTACAGAAAACTGGTTCACCTAGGAAACGGAATTTAGAAGTGTCTTCAAGTATAGTCTTGAATTTCTGGATATAATCTGTCGTACTAATAATAACAACACTTTTACCTTTGTCTGGCCTGAAAATATTGAGATTTTCTTGTTAACTCAGTCTTTTCAAATTAGTGACCAAATTATTGAAGGTTTTATGAGCTACAGAGTGAAGTTTTTTTTTTTCGGAAGATTCTCCACATCACCAGCAGTTTCGTATTTACCAGGCGTGAAGGTGTTTCCAAACAACCAAAATACTTGACATACGAGGGTTTGTAACAAGGTAAAGAATATTCCAGGCCAAATGACAACAGGAATTCTTCCCTCTTTGAAAGAAGAATATCAGGATAACTGAAAACAACGTTATTGCTAGAAAACATAGGAATACAGATACAGATATCAAGGTTGTACAATTTTCTTTGGTGAACACTTTTCACTGTGAAATATAAGCATTTGAGGGTTTATTAAAAAGATACTTAAATATAACACGATCTAAAACAGAGAGATTATCTAAAACATTGTTCAATCAACGTGATTATTGGTCCGATAACTGCTTGATGACTGTGTTTTTACTCTTGAAATTGATGTCCAGCAGATGTCTCGTAGCCTCGGAATAAAAGGGTGTAATATTAGAAAGAGAAGCCCGGGAAAGCTTGAATTTGACGAATTTCGGCGCCACATCGTTGAATCAGGTGTACTACGCCAATATGAAAACAGATATTAAATTTCGAAACCATTCCCGCTAGCTATACATACGTACACACACACACACACACGCATATATATATATATATATATATGTATGTATATATATATAATATATATATATATATATATATATATATATATATATATATATATTACTAATAGAATAAATTAGAATTCAATGCTGTCGTGTTTTTTTTGTTTTTTTTCTTTCCTCGATTTACTTTTGGGTGGTCTGGTCTGTGGAATCTTGCCGGCCAAGTTCAAATCTTTGAACTAAAACAATAAAGATGGATGTATATTAGGATAAACATAAAAAAAAAAAATCAAACACCTTCACAGTAACACATGAAATATGTGAAAAATTCCAAAGAATCTGATTTTTGCGGCAATTTGGAGGTATATGTGTCTAGTATAAAAAAAAAAAGATACAAGTTAGATCGTCTCAGGGGTGGGCAACATATTTTCTCGGCCTCCCATATCACAACAGTAGTGCCCAAATTAGAAAAATGTTTTACAAAACACATCGAATACTTCAGTCCCCATCTCAAAATCTCGAATAGTTCGGCTGCTATGGCCGTTCAATTTTTTATTGCTGTGAGATTTAATAATATTTCTTTCTTTCTGTATCTGGCAAACGGTCATTCATAGGAAAGAAGTTCATAAAAGAAAACGATGTAAAGTATCAAAATAGGTACACTATGCAGCAAATCTCGTGTGACCCGATTTCAGTAATTTTCGTTCGAAAAGTGACTAACTGGCAACTCTTACCTTCTTCACATTTCTAATGACGCTAAATTGCAACGGCGAAACATTTTGCAACTTCACTCAAAAAAAGGTACAGTTCACTAAGCATAGTTTTAAAGTAGAATGCTATATTTTTATCAAATATCAGCAAGATCATTATAAAACATCAACACCTTAATTGTTAATTATGGCAAATCTGAAAAGACGCAAATGCTTAATAATTTTGACTTTTTAGCCACCATAGTAATGTATTTAACGTAATGAAGGTATCGGAGATATAATTGTGGGCGTGGTCTAACCAGACGTCAACTGTAGTCATCTGTTAAACATGGTTGGAGCTAGCCTACCCTAAAGCCGCCGGAAAACGTGCTTTCCCCCAACCCCACAACAAACTCGGAGAACTATAGTTGAGCTGCATCTCGCCAGATTAAAAAAAAAAAAAATTAGACATAGCCAATCGTCTTAACATCAGCAAGACAACTGGATATAGTTGGCTAAAACGATACAATAAAGGAGAAGGATTGAAAAGCACAACCGCAGAAAACGAAGTGTTAATTAACTTTATAACCGACGAGCATCCGGTTTCATCATCACTTTCAGTGGAACGATAAGAAACCCGTATATAAATGTCAGTTGACACTGCAAGACGTCCGTTTCGAGAAGCTGGTCTTCTAAGTAGAAAACCTGCAGTCCAGCCTCTACTTAAACTCATAAGGACCATTGCCTAGGTTTGAGCTCGAATATCTGTCCAAGAGCGAACAGTTTTGGGATAATGTTTTATTATTTGACGAGAAGACGTTTTGCAACGACCAGCAGAGAAGACTGCACTGTGACGTCCAGTAAAAACCATATCTTGAGATTTACTTAAATATTCGTTATTCCCAACTGGTGAAGAGTGCATATGTCCTGCCAATTGTTTAGATGACTTAGTTTGCCTCCCATTGCCTTACCCGTAGACCAATTGCACTTCGCCCTTCTCGATTATATCATTCATATTAACCCTATAGGCCTATGAAGAAAATACTAACGGAAGTATACCACACCAAGACTGTGGAGGAATTTCACAAATCCTGCTTTATGGTCTGGTAGACACCCTTTATAAGTTAAAAAGATTTGAGCAACTTGTTGCTATCAGAAGTATAACCAATAGCATAGTCCTAGACTCGAGAGCCATATTATTATTATTATTATTTATTATTATTATATTATATATTAGGGGATTATTATTATTATTTTTTTTTTTTTTTTTTTTTTTTTATTTTGCTCTTTCACAGTCCGCCAATTCGACTGGGTGGTATTTATAGTGTGGGGTTCCGGGTTGCATCCTGCCTCCTTAGGAGTCCATCACTTTTCTTACTATGTGCGCCGTTTCTAGGATCACACTCTTCTGCATGAGTCCTGGAGCTACTTCAGCGTCTAGTTTTTCTAGATTCCTTTTCAGGGATCTTGGGATCGTGCCTAGTGCTCCTATGATTATGGGTACGATTTCCACTGGCATATCCCATATCCTTCTTATTCTGGTACTTAAATGGGATGTTCCAAACGCCTACTTAAGGTGCACATTGACTCTCATAGGGGTGTTAGCCATCGTACAGGCGTACCTTTAAGCAAAAAAAAAAAAAGTGCAATGTCTTTTTTAGAACAAATTTTTTATATTATTGTCCGTCGTCTTTTAAACCATTGTTTTACAGAAGATATGTAGACGATACCTTTGTTCTCTTAAAGTATCACCAAAACATTAATTTAACTATGGAATTGGAGGAAGATAATTGTTTACCTTTTTTAGATGTTTTAATCACGAGAGTTAATTATGTTTTTACTACTGCAGTTTACAGAATGAAAATGTATGCAGGTCTTGCGAGTAATTTTTACAGTGGTTGTGAAATCAGTTTTAAATTGAATACCATTTATACTTCAGTGTATAGGGCTCTTAGATACTCGCCCAGTTGGGTCATATTTCATGAGGAGATTGAATTTTTAGCTACTTTCTTTCAACAAAATTCATTCGCCAAGGATCTAGTTTTTAGAATTGTCAACAAACTTTTAACTAATTATTTTCTTCCTGCCACACCGGTTTTAAATGTTCCAAAAAAAACTTATGTATGCTTCAATCCCTTATATTTTTAACTCCAAATTTTCTCAGAAACTGAAACAAATTATTGAAACAGAAATACCTTGCATTAATCTAAAATTGATATCAAATAACCCCAGAAAAATTGACTCCTTGTTTGCCTTCAAGGACCGTCTGGAGCCCTTCATGGGATCCAATGTGGCCTATAAGTTTACATGCCAGGATGTCCTGGTACTTATACTGGATCACCAGAAAGGTTGCTGCAGATGCGTTATTGCAGTCACTTATGGTTTAGTTTTAGAACGGGGCAAAGATTAAGCACACCAGAACATTCGAATATAAAAAAAATCACGCTATCAATTGTAAAATTGAGGTCAAGAAGCAGCACTTTACCATATTTGGGTATTCTAAGGTTGCAGATTATCTGATTACCTAGTCATTATATATCAAAAGACTCGTTCCATCATTAAACGGTGGTTACTCTTCTGCTCAACTGTATCTGGCACAGTCGTCTTAGGGGGTTTGTGTTCCTTCTTTAGTCACTCTGTCTTCTTCCGTTGTACCGAAGGTTGGTGTAACATCAGTTGTTTTTACTTTGCTTCTTTTTTAATGTTTTTTAATTGTCATTTTAAGAATCCTGTGTGTTGTAGTGATTTTAATGTTATTTACTCTGTCATTTTGCAGACTGATGATGCACATAGTCATGTGCGAAACGTTTCCACAACAATAAATCTTCTTTTAAGCATCTATGTGTCTTCGGCTTTCTTGAATTGTTGTTTAAGGATCATACTGTAGATATAAGAGAATCATCCATTGACATATGGAAAATTTGTTTGAATTTAAATTAACCATAACCATGAAATATTAGTCCTACTGCCTAATGACCTTAAGATCATTAAGGAAAATATTCATGCAGAGCTGCTCGTTTAAGGTAAACAAGTCCCGATGTCCACAACAGCCATCGTCCTTTCTTCTCTTCTTACCATATTTCCGGCCAGGAGGTGTTTACCTTTGAACAAGGGGCTGTGCTGGTAATCACTCATATAACTGAACTAACCAACTACCAGTGCAATATTTATTATGATCTCCTGTTATACCTCCATTCGTGTCTTCCGAATGGGATCTCATTCAGCTTCACGTTGACAGAGTTCGATTCTCGGGCATTCCACTGAGAGGTGAGAGATGTGTATGTCTGGTGATGGAAGTTCACTCTCACGTGGTTCGGAAGTCACGTAAAGCCGTTGGTCCCGTTGCTGAAATAACACTGGTTCCATGCAACGTCAAAACACCATACAAACAAAACATTCTGGCCTCCGACATTCCTAGATGTAGGATGCCTTGCGAATTATCCACATCTAGATTTGTTTACCTTACAATTAATTATGATTATGGAAATTATAATTTATTAATTTATCTATAACTATTACTTTTTCCAATCACTATTTCTTTGGAAGACATTTACCAAGCTCATTGTTATTCAACTTTCCACATAATTTTTGCAAAGCAAGAAAGATTATTATTACATCAGCATAATAATAATATTAATAAAGCCTACATTATTTCGTTATTTTCGTTTTATTGGATTCTCGTTTACCATGCATTCTCTGCTACAACTTACGTCACACTTAATGGTAATTGATATACATAAAAGTTTCGGAGTATTCCCAGTACCCTTGCAGTCTCCCCTTCCAACTGAATAGGTTTTATCTTCATAATCATTCACCTTTATGTCCCATATGACTGAATCATTGTAACCCTTTCGTCTCCTCACTTTAGGACCACGTTCCACGTTCATGATTAACCAGAACTCTAATTGTTATATTGTGCCCTGAAAATATATTCAGATTCCCATTTATTTGCTAATCAATTTGCATTCGATTATTGAGTGGCTTCGATAGAATTACACTTAATGACAAATCCAATCGCTGCCAGCCATACAATCTATAGGGTCAGTGTTTTCCATTTGGTTTAATTATGAGATAAGTAAATCACATTTGCGAACTTTCATTAACGATGTTTCCAGTGCATCTTCCTAATCTTTCCACTCAAATGGAAAAGAGGAACGGGCAAGAGAAGCATTACTATTGCCCTCAAATTGTGCCTCCGAGCTAAGTAACGGGGCTATTATAAGTCTTACGTAAAGTGACTGTCCTTTTAATCTAAACCACTCAAACGATTTTCTCATCATTTAAGTCCTCGTAATTTGTAGATTGCTAACTCAAAGCCGTCTTAACATACAGAGGGTTCGTTTCCTGCTTCTACATCTACAATGCTTTCTTCTTTCATTTCCTGATTCTTTTGAATCTCCTAAAGTAATATGTAAGTTTCTTACAGGGCAAACCACAATGGCACTTATGGATAAATACAAAACTGAAATAATTGAAACTATAACTCTTGAAAATACAAATAATTCACTATGAGTGTGTTTTAGGACAGTTTATGGTTGTAAGCCTTTTGACCCTTTTCGTCTTTAGGATGCAATGCTCCACAGTCGGGTAATTAGGGGTACATAATTTACAACTTGTGGTTTAAGAGGAAAGCGACCTTTCCTGGAAACTGACTGGTTTCACACACACACACATACACACACACATATATACACACAGATATATATATATATATATATAGATATATAACATATATATATATATATGTATATATATATATATATATATATATATATATATATATATATATATATATATATATTATTGTCTTTAAAAGCATAGACTTTAAATTGAGTAGAACGAGAATGCAACCGGTCTGTTTCCGAGAAAGTTCGTTTGCCTCTAAAACCCTAAGTTGTAAATTATGTATCTACAATTAGCCAACTGTGGAAGATTGCAACCTGGATGAGAATGTCACAAGACCTGCAGCAACATATAAAAAAATGTTTGCTGACAGACCGAAGGTTTTAACACTAGCCACCAGCGCCTTTGAATCCAAATTGCGACTTGGTAAAAAAAGGAAAGAAAAAACAATGCACACGCACTGTTGAAATTAGTACGTTCTTGGATTCTTAAAGGATACCAATCCATTTGTGCATTTGAAACATTCCTGTTATTTTCAATCAGAGAAAAACTAAGTCTCTCTCTTCTCAAAAGCTTCTCGTTTTCATTAACATTTTCAGTGGTTTATAAGCAATGGAACAAATGAAGCGAACTGTAAAACCCTTCACACCTTTTTGACATAAATTGACATGGACACGTGCGAGTATTTCCTTTCTGTCGTGTTACAACTTCTCGAATGCTTTTAGCCTTGGTATCTGTCTAGATTTTGCCTGGAAAATCAATCATCCATATTTAACTTGAGTTCGGCCATATCAATTCATTTATTTATTTATATTCTTTTTTATTCATTCAATCATTTCGTTATCTATTCCAAGTTTTCATGAAGCTCTGGGGGAGCTGAATAGAGAGACTGGTCATTCGTAAAAGAGAGGATGACATAAATGGGAAAAAATAAGGGCGAAAGGAAAATGTGATTTACAGTAAGAGGAAAAAATTGATACAGTCCATTTGCATTTTTTATGATCATGTAAGCATTTTTTTCTTTTTTAAAACTGCCCTTTCTGATGGATTATGGGTCTTGTTTGTTTGTCTGTAAATAAACAGAGAATTTCAGAGGAAAGAGAAAATATAGCGTGCATTTCTTACCGTTATAATGTTTATATATATATATTTTTTTGTGTATGTGGGCTTATAAACTTTACGTGTTCCCCTTTGTGCTCATTTAAATTTTCTTTTATTATTATTATTAAATAACAATAAGATTCTTGGCAATGTAATGTCTCATTAATTGAAATGAAGGTGATTTTCATTTTCGTTGGTGATCTTTATCACATTATAATGATCTTTATTTCTTTTGAGTAACGAATAGAATGGATGCGGGAAAAGCAACAGCATTCAATTTTCATTTGCTGGTGAATCAGTTTCTCTCCAATTTTCTACATTAGTAACTATAAAATTCACATAAAAAAAGGATAAAAAACCATTCGTAAGAGACTTAATTTTATGCATTAACGCCTCTTGAATTCTAATATGGACTAATTTCAGTGTGTATGGCGATGTGATGAAAGAAAATGTAATTCTGACAGCATCACTTTACGAGATACTTGTCCTTACTGTTAGCGTTTATTTGGTGTTCTCTAAAATGTTCTGACTTCTTATTAAAAGCACTAAACTGCAATTCTATGAACATGGCGGGTCGTTCCATTGGTTAGTTATCTGTAAAAGAAAAGTATTGAGGGCTTTGTCTGTCTGTCCGCACTTTTCCTGTCTTCATTTTTTCTGTCCGCTTCGGTTCTTAAAACTACTGGTACTAGAAGTCTGCAAATTGGTTTGTTGATCATCCACCCTCCAATCATCAATCATACCAAATTGCAGCCCTCTAACCTCTGTCATTTTGATTTTATTTAATGTTAAAGTTAGCCATACTCATGCGTCTTGCAATGATACAAGACAGGCCACCACCGGGCCGTTGGTTGAAGTTTCCCGAACCAAGGCTTATGCAACATTATACCGAGACCACCGACAGGTAGATCTATTTCCAGTTGCCTTGATTATACGTTTCACAGAAAACTTAATTTCGCCGAAGAAACTTCGGTGCATTTTTTACTTGTTCTTCTTATAATCGACCTCACTTTGTGACGGCTCTCCGTAAGTTTTAATTCTTTAGCCTTAACATCCAGAGAACCCATAAAAGGTGAGAAACTTCAGTTATCAAAAGATCGAAGTTCAACTTGTTCCTCCTTTTTAACTTGACGGATTGATCGAGGCTAACGTAGTTAAAGCTAAACCTTTGGAAAGGTGTTTTCCCGCCTGTCTTCATATATATATATATATATCTATATATATATATATATATATATATATATATATATAGATATATATATATATATATATATATATATATATATATATATATATATATATATATATATATATATATATATATATATATATATTGAAAGTGAATGTAATTTAAGCAGCTCATCATTATGCTACGCGACATACTGTAACTTACTCTTAACTTTCCTTCAATTTTCTTTAAAATGTTCTGACTTCTCATTAAAAAGCACTGAACTACAATCCTGTGGACATACATGGCAGGTTCTTCCGTTTTTCCCTTCTATTTACAGAATTCATCAACCGAACTGAATTTTCTTTGACTACTGGCCTAGAACTATGCGATCATGCTGATCATTACATGTCACGTAGTACCTTGAATAAAGTGCTTTTGGTGATGTGATGCTGCTTGGCATCTACCACTCTCCCAAAGAAGATAAAGGGATAGGAATTGAAGAGGAATGGCGCGTAATAGAGAAAGGAATCAAGTCCAAGCCACTTTTTTATTCAAATGAATCATCGTTTAAAGAATTTATCCTGGTTTCCCCAACTCTCTTTCTCTCCCTCTCTCTTTGCATATTGCATATCCATATGTATACACACACCCTATCACGCACATACAGACGCATGTGTGTGTATATATATAATATATATATATATATATATATATATATATATATATATATATATATATATATATATATATATATATATATATATATATATATATAGTATATATGATATATATATATATATATATATATATATATATATATATATATATATATATATATATATATATATATATATATATATATATATATATATACATATATATATATATATATATATATATATATATATACACATACATACATATCATTTCATCCACCATAGAAAGGTGGGTGAAAAACTGGAGACTTGGAACAAGAACTTTCGTAGATATTCTACAATTCAAGTTCATGCTGAATATAAAAGAAGTTGACAGACTTTTATATACAGTTTGTTAATCTGGGCGGTGTGTTCTTCGACCCTGGAGATTATCGAGGAATTATCCCAGTTAATAGCAGGTCTGTCTTAAGCCAATGATCCGCAACGCCATTTTATTCTTAAGCATCTTGATATGGCATATTTGTACTGAGAGCATCTCTTCTTTAGATCTTTGGATGTTTGCCCTATATAAATCTTATTACATTCTTTACAAGGAATGCTGTATACAATATTGTTTGAATTTGACAGGCTATTCTTAATTAGTTTATTTCTCAAAATATTATTGTATTTAAATATTAAGTTATATGAATAGTATTTAAAATGGGTACAGCAGGAATGAAATTAGTATGAAATGGTACACAGACAATATTCTTCAGTTCTTTGTTAACACCGATTGGATTGTTATATGTCTTTTTTGCTTTATTTTTACAAAGTTCCAAAAAATATGTAGGGTGACATAATGAATCTCCTATTTTATCAATGATTTTAAACTCATCTTCCAAAAATTCACGACTACAAATTCTAAGAGCTCTAAGATACTTGCAGGAAAATGTTCCTTATTTGTGGTATAAAGGAGGTATCAAGTGTATGGAGAGCTAATGTAATATTTCAGATTGGGAGCTAGATGTACTGGTGCTGGTGGCTGGAAGATTTTTTTTGTTGGGCCTTTCTGACATAACTAGAGAACAGGGGCAGTTGGGCAACAATTGGTCTTAAAGAATTCCTGCAACAAATTAATTTTATTATGAGACAAGTTCCATTTGAAGTTAAGGCCACGGGCTCTGAATCAGTGTGAACGGGAACTATAAAAGTTTTTGCCCCAAACCTGTAAATGTGGCCTTACGAAAAATTCCCGTTCTGAAACCACCATTCTCTCGTATGACCAAGGTATCAAGAAAATATAATCTATTATTATTCTCTTTCTCAAATGTAAATCTTAATTAGTGTACGATGCGTTTACATATTCTAAGGAAAGATTGCAATGATGATGGTCCCTAACAGCTTCAAAATTGAAACATTATATTAGCTTTCCATACACTTATGATACCTCATTTATACTGCAGTTAAGGAAGATAATGAGCAAACATTTCCCAGCAGTTGATGTCAAATTCATCTTAAGGAATCCAAAAACCATAGGTGGATTCATATAGGCAATGAAGCTTTCTAGCCCCGAGCTTTCCAATATTAGAAACCATACACAAATATGCAATTGAAAAATAAACTACGATGATTTTAAGGTCATTTTATCCAGCCCTAATGAAAACCACCTCCATATACTCGAATCCTTGGCCATTAAGCACCTTGTTCCAACATTAAATAACAACACTACAGCAGTTCCATCATACATTGCTTAGACAGCCCACTCTTATCTTTCCTTGGTTATCTCGACTCCTTCTCGCTCTGGTAAACCTTTCAGAAACCGAACCTCGGGTTGTAAGGTTTGTTTTCAATTTTTAAAATCTTTTTTACTTAGTCTTTAATACATTGTGTGTATCTATTTTTTTTTCGTGCTTACTTGTATGTGAATTTATGTTAATCTTCCTGGACCAAGTTTATAACATATATTTTTGGTTTTCCTCCTTTTTTAGTCTATAAAATGTGACCATAGTCTTAAAACGTTGACAACAATAAAGCAACCCGAAGTATTGAGCTGTTTTGCC
>NC_087209.1:87855461-87860461 GCF_015104395.2 Macrobrachium nipponense | reverse complement strand
TACATTTTAAGTTATAGTGGGTTGTCACTGTTTCCTGATATATTCTCCTCGTAAATCCTTACCATAGAGAGAGATTTTTTTTTTATGTTACATGGGGGCCTGTCGAACGAAACCCGAACGTATCCCTACTCAGTTTTTGCTCATTCTATCGAACGAAACTCGAACATATCCATACTCAGTGTTTACTCATTCTATCGAACGAAACCCGAACGTATCCTTATTAATTGTTGCTTTATTCATGTCGAGCGTATTCGACCATAACTTGACGTATCCCTACTGTGAATTGGCTTTTTTCAGTAACTTCCATGTACTTTTAGAAGAGGGGGGAGAGTTGTGATAGTGTGTTAGTGCTATTTGTCTTGCTGTGTTATTTTGAGCAGGTTATTAAGATGTTTGATTTGAAGATTTCATACGTAGTCCTAGTGGTGAAAAGTTAGAAGGTATAACTAAAATAGACTGGATTGTTCTAGCTAGGTACTATAATGTAGAAGTATCAGAATCTGCAAGGAAGCAAGAAATCTCAAATAAAGTAAGTGAGGCGCTAATGACTTTAGGCATTTTGTTTGTGATAAGGAAGGGTTGTTACTAATGAGAGTTGAAGGGCAAGAAACTGATAGCCAGCAAAGCGCTAGTGAGAATAATACAGAAGGTAGTGCAAGTGAAGAGGAAGGTGCCAAAGCCGTACGTGAAAAAAAACAAAGTCACGCAAGGTTAAACCAAAAAAAGTCCAAATTTGTTTATGAAGGGATGAGTGTTGAGCAGATGCAGATTCATTTGCAAATAGTTAGATTAGAGAATGAGAAAGCTGTTGAACTAAAGAAGTTAGAAATGAGAGAGATGAAAAGGTTAGGAAGGTAGAAGCTGAAGTTGAGCAAAAAAAGATTGAAGTTGAGCAAAAGAGGATAGAGCTAGAGATGAAGAAACTTGAAGTAGAAGAAAGTCCAGAGAAATACCAAAATCTTTTAGAATAGACAATGCAGTAAAAAGTGTACCAATTTTTGTTGAAAATGAAGTGGATGCATTTTTTTTACAATTTGAGAAAGTAGCAGAACAGCGTGAATGGCCGAGAACGTCATGGAGCACGTTGGTTCAAACCTCCTTTCGAGAAAGGCTAGGGAAGTATTTGCTGCCTTATCTTTAGATGATTCTAAGGATTATGAGAGAGTTAAATCCGAAGTTTTGAAAGCTTATGAATGGGTGCCAGAGAGGTATAGAGAGAAGTTCAGAAGCTGGATAAAAAGAGACAGTCGTACTCATATGGAATATGCACGGGAACAACGCCTGTGGTATGTAGGTGGATGAATGCCCGAGAAGTTAATGGTGATTTCGGTAAACTTCAGGAACTTATCTTGCTTGAGCAGTTCAAGGATGGTATTAATCCACTTATTAAAACATATTTGGATGAACGTGATGTAGATAATGTCGATGAAGCCACTAGATTGTCTGATAATTATGCATTGACCCATAAGCTATATAATACTGATGTCACTCCTAAAATTGGAAGGAGCAGAGTTTGGGAAGAGCAGCAAAATTACAAGGCACAAGGTAAGACTACTAGTTCACAAGGTATCATCTCGTGGAGTCTATAATAAATCCTTTAATAGAGGTAGTATAGGGGAGACAAGTCAATATAATTCTGGTCCTAGTGTTAGTGCTTGGAAAAGCAGGATACAGTGTAAATGATCAGTTTTTTACCCCTAGTTACCCAAATATAGGCGAAAATTTTAGAGATTTTGTATGTTTCAGTTGTGGCAAACCAGGACACATCAGTAGGAGTTGTCCACGTCGCACAATAAACCGTCCAATTCAAGTGGTAAATAAAGTTAAAGATAACCTGTACATTTTAAGGATGATCATAAACCTGAAAATACCATTGCATTGTTGAATCAACCACAAGCATGTGGTGACAGAGATCCTTGTTTGTTTGCTTCTCCCCTTAGGCCAGGTAAGAGGTATTGTAACGATAGCATCGACAGTAATAATATATGTGATGTTGATGAGAATATAGGTTACAAAATAGGTAACAATGATGTTCAAAATGTTAGTAATGTTGGTTGTATTGAGGATATTGTAAAAGGAAAATGGAGTGAGACTACCTGAAGAGAAGTCCACATCCAAAGGTACTGAATTGTATGACCCTTTTATGGGAGATGGTTGGTTACACCTCCTTTTGTTGAAAAAAGGAAAGTAAGGTGGTTAAGAGATACCGGAGCGGTACAGTCTGTAATGATAAAAAATATGTATGACCAGTGGAAGGATACTGGAGAGTATGTACTTCTGCGTGGAAGTAAGGTTAGAAACTCCGTTAATTTCGGGATATGTTAAAATTGCTTTGGTGAGAGAAATCCCAGTGTCAGGAGTAGAGTTAATTCTTGGAAATGATGTATGTGGAGACAAAGTTTTGGTAGCAGTAATCCAATTTTGACAGAAAAAACCCTTTAATTCTTCATTTATTACAGAAGTTGAATGTACATTTCCAAACTTATTTCCTGCTTGTGCAGTTACTACTAGAAGTAAGAGTGCGAAGGAAAGGTAAATGATGACGACGGTTTGGATTTACAAAACTTGTTTAAAGATAGTCCGGAAACACTATAAGTAAGTAAAGTCAGTACTCCTTTGCGAATGCTGAAAGTTAATAAGGAAGAATTTGTTAAATCTCAATTGAAGATGATAATTTGAAGGTAATAAGAGATAATGCCCTGTTGATATAAATGATATCGAGAAGGAAGGCAAGTGTTACTTTTTAAAGGATGGAATCCTAATGAGGAAGTTCAAGAGTAGAAATGTTAATGATGTTGTAGAACAAGTGGTCATTCCAAGTAGTTATAGGAATTTTGTTCTAGGTATTGCTCATGACTGTAGTTATTCTGGTCATTTAGGTATAAACAAAACTTATGAGAAATTATTAAGGTATTTTTTTTGGCCTAAGATGCGGAAAGATTGTAGTGAATATTGTAAAAATTGTGATTTATGTCAAAAAGTAGGTAAAGCTCAACATGACCCATAAGGTGATGCCATTGCAACCCATTGAAGTTCCAGGAGAACCCTTTGAGAAACTGGTTTTGGATTGTGTAGGACCTCTGCCTAGGTCTAGCAAAGGTAACGAGTATTTGCTGACAATTATGTGTAGTGCTACCAGATTTCCAGAGGCTATTCCTTTAAAAACTGTGAGTGCTGATAAGATAATTGAAGCGCTTAACAAGTTCTTCTCGCTGGTAGGTTTGCCAAAAGAGGTTCAAACCGACCAAGGAACCAACTTTACGTCTAGAAAGTTTACCTCATTTTTAGCCTGTCAGAATATTAAGCATTGTTTATCGTCTCCTTATCACCCACAGAGCCAAGGAGTGGTCGAACGATTTCATCGAACCTTCAAAACCATGCTTCGCACGTACTGTTGTGAAAATGAAAAGGAATGGGATGTCTACATACCAATGTTGCTATTTGCCGTTCGTGATAGCGTACATTCATCGTTTGGTTATTCTCCTTTTCAGTTAGTATATGTCCATCAGGTAAGGTCACCCATGGAGGTGATAAAGAATCAGTTGATTTCAGATGAGAAGGATTCTATCACGTTACAAGAAATGAAGGAAAAAATAAAAAAAAATATGGAAAGTAGCATATGAGAATCTTAAAGTAGTACAAGAAGAGATGAAAAGAAACTACGACAAAGGCTGCAAAACGTGAACTCGACATAGGAGATAAGGTTCTAGTGTATCTCCCCTACAGCTGGTAAGGTTTTTAACCAGAAGTATATAGGACCTTGCACGGTGAAGGAAAAAGTAAGTGATGTTAATTATCGAATTCAATTTCCTACAGGACGGAGGAAAGTTAAAACTTTCCATATTAACAAATTAAAGAAGTATAACGAATCCAGTGGAGTGTTGTCAATTGCAAAAGAGGATGATGAAAAAGACGTTGAAGAAGAAATTGAACTTCGATTAAAAAATACAGATTATTTGAGTGATGATGAAAAATTTAGGAAGTTTATGTATTCATTTATCTGGATGAACAGCAGCATGATTTTAAAGTGCTAATTCAAAACTTTTCAGATCTATTTTCAGACCATCCTAAAAGGATAAAAGGAGTAAAACATAAAATCAGGTTGAGAGAAGAGACTCCAATAAGTCAGCGTCCATACAGAATGTCGCCGAGGCAACAACAACAGTTAAAGACCGAAGTTGCTTATTTACTGAAACCCGGACTAGCAGAGGAAAGCCATAGTGAATGGGCTAGCCCATGTATTCTAGTCGACAAACCTGACGGAAGTGCAAGAATGTGTACAGACTATCGAAAGGTAAATAATGTAACTATAAAAGATTCATATCCTATGCCCAGAGTAGAAGATATAATTGATAATGTAGCAAAGTTTCCTTTTTTAAGTAAAATTGATTTATTGAAAGGATACTATCAAATTGAGTTAGACAAAACAGCAGGGATATTGCTGCATTTGTTACACCCCATGGACTTTATAATTAAGGTAATGCCATTTGGTTTATGTAATGCACCTCTGACTTTCCAACGTCAGATGAATTATATCTTGAAGGATCTCGAAGGTGTATTTGTTTATTTAGATGACATTATTATTGTTGGAGAAACCTGGGAAGATCACATTAAAAAAGTATATGATGTTTTTAAGAGGTTATTAGAATTTAATGTTACGATAAACCTTGCCAAATGTGAATTTGGAAAAACTACAGTTCAATATTAGGTCATGAAATAGGAAGTGGCCAAGTGAAACCTGTTGATTGTCATATTGAGGTCATAAAGAATTTGACCCTCCCTACATCTAAACGTGGAGTGATGAAATTTTTGGGAACAGTGGGGTATTACAAGGGAAATGTTTTGTAAGAACTTTTCAGATGTAGCCTACCCCATTAAACAGAGTTGCTGGAAAAAGGCCACGTGAAGTTTGTTTGTGGGGTCAAAGGAATGTGACGATGCCTTCAATAAACTTAAGCTCATGTTAATGTCTATGCAGTACTGAAATCCCAGACTTTAAT
>NC_087209.1:87847961-87850461 GCF_015104395.2 Macrobrachium nipponense | reverse complement strand
ATATATATAAATAGATTCATAGAATATTATATATAGATATAATATATAATATATAATATATATATATACCCATAAGATATATATATATATAGATATCTATATTATATATATATATTATAATATTATATAATAATAGATATCTTTATTCTATCAGTTCTATATTATATATCTCTAACATATATAGACTATTTAATATCAGCTATATTAGATATATATATATATATATATATATCATATATATATATTATAAAATATTAAATAGAAAAATTAGCGCTCTGAAAAAATAAAGTGTAGCCTTATCGTACGATCGAAACTGGCCTGTCTGTGCGATTATCCGCCAACAGTTTATAAATTGTACCAGCTATAACGAAAACGTTTTGCAATTTTCTTACAGAAAACCCGACAAATATCTATTTTATCCATGATATCTATCCATATGCATAAACATACATACATGTGACAGAATATGCGAGTGAGAACATAGTGAACTTAAAAGAAATAAGGATTACATACTTAACAGATAAAGGAACCAGTTATTTGTTTAAACTTTAACATGAGCCCGTGATATTCAGAGAATCATTTAACACAGTATTTGGAGATACCTATTACACAATTTGCAGGAGAGCATAAAGTCTCGTGAGCCACACAGCTGCCACTCGGGGTTCCATAATCTTCAGGGAAATGGAGACTTCTTTATATTCTGCGCTTGACTCTGTTCATTCTAAATGGGTTGCATATTCTGCGCTCGACCATGTTAGGTTTAAGAAGGTTACGTTTTAAATTTACGTAATTATTGAAATTAGGTTCTTTTTTCTTTGGAGCAGAATCTAATTAAAATTGATTTAAAAATTTAGTACTAAATCATTCGAGTAATTTTCATGATACATGCTACTGGATTTCTTCTTTCCACATACATTTCCTTCATTGCGCTCACTACAGGTATATCAAGCATATAGTATTTCATTTCATAATAAGTTTCGCGCTGGACGAGTCTTTACGTGCTCGCCTACCGATTCGGTAGTCCGGAGTTTAAATTCCTCGCTCTGCCAACGTGGAGTCACAGGAATTTGTTTCTGGTGATTAAAAATTAATTTCTCGATATAACATGGTACAGATCCCACAATAAGCTGTAGGTCCCGTTGCTAGGTAACCAACTGGTTCTTAGTCACGTAAAAATAATCCTACAGGCCAGCCCTAGGAGAGCTGTTATTCAGCTCAGTGGTCTGGTTAAACTATACTTACTTTTACTCATTTAACAATAACAGAACGCTTGTGCATTTAGCCACGATTTTGTGCATTTCATGATGTACATATATATAAGTGTATATAAATATACATCCATATTTAATAACTCAGGCAGAATAACCATTTAATGTTGAATTTATCTTTGCCTGGGAATAACTTTCGCCCAGAGGAAATATGTATGATGAATTCCTTGAACCCCTAGCAGAATTTGAAGCCATACCATCATGGGTTAGAAAAGTGGTTCCTGTGATCATGCCCCTTCAACGATCAATAGATAATTAAAGTGATTTCACCACAGTTGTATATATTCCTGTAGAATCTTGTAGGTATTGTATCGCAGTCTATCGATGATGACAGTTTTGTAACACCTAGTAATGTATGGCACTGTGTCAAAATTACTCGTGACATTTTCTATGATTTCAGATGTTGGGCCCAAGTCGCCTGCACGGGAAAATCCTCACGTACATAGCACTTGGTTCTAACTACTTTTTGACCTTTGCTCGTACTCGAATGACCGGGGTTCAGTCCCGTGGTGAGTCAGAAATTTATTTCTATGAAACAAGTGTCCATGTTTTCTTTTCCATCGTATCTCACAGTGAAAGGGGTAAGTCGAATGACATGTTAGCAATTCGAGCGCTGATGGGTCGGGAGTTGGGTAGAATTCGTTGGTATGCTGGACCTTAGTCGCCTGCCTGGCAAAACCCTCAGGTACATAGTACTTAGGTTCTAACTCCTTTTAAGTCTTTTGCATTTGAATTGCTAATGCCATGAGCTCTCACTCGAAAGACGAGTCTGATCCCGTGGGGAGCCAGAAAAAAATGAGAAGTGTCCTAACATGTGTTATGATCAGAAATAGGATAAAAATGTTGCTATTTTGGCAAATTTAGGTTTTTTATGGATGTATTTTTGACAAAATATGTGATTGGAAAATTAGAATATGTGGTTTTAATAAATTTTTATTTACATGAAAAATGCATGAAAAGAAAATAAAAAATGATACACAACCAATTTTGCACCCGGGGGAGTGTGGGGCGGCGGGGCGGTGGGGGTGGGGGAGACGGGCGACAGTGATGGATTTCCTTTGAAATTAATTATTGACATTTCAAAACAATAAGCAAATAATACCGAATGAGTACTTGATCAGCAAGCCACAAACTGAAATTAATTAGTACATATAGCTAAGAAAATGAAAATTAGAAAAGAACATATTCATGTTTTTAATGAGCTAACGATTATCCCTTACATGAAATTCTGG
>NC_087209.1:87797961-87842961 GCF_015104395.2 Macrobrachium nipponense | reverse complement strand
GTAATGTTCAGTTGTACAGCAGTTGAATGGTTGTTGAGGGTTGGTGACAATTGTTTAATGAAGAGGGACTCGAGAATGGGTAATGACCGGTTATCTATTGCTTGGGATAAGGATTTTAAAATCATTGTACTGAAGTGTGTTTACATTTTATTGCATGGTTCGTATTGCAGAAAATTCTTTCTTAGATAAGTTATTCCTGTTCGGTGACTGACACCCCGATTGGCAGTCGATGCGAACCTTCAACAGCCGACTCGAATTACCGACCATAGGTTCCCAAATTACATTTGGGAACAAGTAAAACAAATATACCGTTGAACGATCGCACCAACTGCGGTAGGGTGTCCTTGAACTTGAAAAGACTTCTGATTTTTAAGGGGTTTTTGAAGATAAAATTAATTTAACACTATGGGTACATATTGCTTGAGTACGACGGTGAGCTCTCGCTTTACAAGTTTATATGTTGAACAAAAAAGGCAAGGATATATACAGTTCTTTTTTAGGTACATTAAAAGTGGGTGCTTTCGGTTTAACAATGTCATTTAAAAATTCTCTCAAGATTTTCTCAAATAGGTGGGATGGATAGCAATTTCTGTTAAAATAGTTTTGCAAGAAAACTACTTCCTCATGGAATTTGACCCAGTTGCATGACACATTATAAGCTCTACACAGTAATGTCTTGCATGCATTAAGTTTAAAAACCAACGGACAAAAGCTAAAGAAATTTGTTCCTAAACCAGTAAAAGTCTTCTTTCTAAAAACACCAGTTAGAAATTTATCATTACATCGTGAAATTGTTATATCTAACAATATATATATATATATATCTGTGTGTGTTTTGTTGTGTGCGGGAGGTGTGTATGTGTATGTGCGTGCATTTATGTGTTTCTGTATATATGTGCATAAGCTCCCAAATGAAGTTCGATCCACTTACGTTATGATAATTATTCTCAAGGAACGCTACAGCTAACCAAAGTAATTAGCGCTCGTTATGGAAGTACGTCCCGTAGGAAATACGTGCATAATATACTGCCATCATCTAAAGAGGAACACTGCAAATCCTATTACTTTCTGCAGTTACCAAAAGAAAAAAAACAAGAAATTCATGAATATGGTAATAGTTAAGGATTATATCGTCCGGTACGGATATTTTACAAAATCTAACGTTTACAGTAATCCTTTTCCGTCTGATGTAAATATGTATATATATATATATATATATATATATATATATATATATATATATATATATATATATATATATATATATCTATATATATATATATATATATATATGTATATAAATATATATATATATATATATATATATATATATATATATATATATATATATATGTATGTATATGTATAAAATATATATATATATATATATATATATATATCTATATATATATATATATATATATATATATTATATATATATATGTATATATATAAACATGTTTAGTTGGCAAATGTTTGGTTTTCACAGATTTGCTCTGAAAATATATGTATAAAGAATCTTTACAAGCGTTTCCATTGTAATTTTCGATAACGACGCGCTTAAACTTCATGATTACATCAAACTATATTGCTCATGAAATCTGCATTTGATGAAGACTTTATTATAAGTAAATCTTAGTTTATTTTATATTCTCGTTAAGCAAACTCATGTAAGAGATACTCTCGTGTTGATGAGCAGCAGGCTTCTGTCATTACGTTACCAAGTTAAACAAAAAAAGGCAATACCTTTTGCCCTTCTAGTTTTCTGTAAAAGAAAACTATTGAGATGCTTTGTCCATCAGCACTTTTTCTGGCCACCCTCAGATCTGTAAAACTACTGAGGCTAGAGGGCTGCAAATTGATATGTTGATTATCCATCCTCCAATCATCAAGCATACCAAATTGCAGCCCTATAGCCTCAGTAGTTTTGATCTTATTTAAGGTTTAAATCAGCCATGATCGTGCGTCTGGCATCGCTATAGGTTCCAACAACACATCTCACCAGCGGGTCGTGGTTAAAGTATCATGGGCCGAGGCTGGGATTTTTATAGGCCCTGGCTGAGAGTTTCATACAGCATTATACTTCGTACAGAAAACAAAATTTTTCTTTTTTAGGCGCATTTTTGTACTTCTTTGAGTAGACTACTTCTGTTTCCGGTCTAGTGAGTTGGTTTATGTAGCAGAATTACATTTGTTACTCCTTTTGACAATTTCAAAGCGCAACGAGGAACGGGAATTCCAAGCTGGCATCATGAAATTCATCAATAATTATTGGACAGTATGGCAATCCGGAATGAAGCTAGACAAAGAGAGATTCCAGTATTTTTTGTGTGTACCAACGTGTATCCGCGTAATTTTTATGTGGATTTGACCTTAAGCAAAACCTTCTCCTGAATTAGGGTAATTAACATCTGTAACATGAATGATTTGGTTAGTGAACGGAAAAAAAGTTACGAAGCATTCATATTTTCCCTTTTGAGCGACGTGTTATACATGACTCTGGAGTTTAAGGGATCAGCGGTCTGGCGTATTACCGATAACCTGAACATGCACAGACAGACCACACTAACGCCTGGCGAAAATGAGCCTTAGGCAGCAATAGTTACGATGAGATATAATATACAAGTATGTTATAATCACGCATTTGTGAAAACGAATCTCTATCTCTATCTGTTTTTTCTTGCATATCTATTAATGTGCTTCTATTGGTCTGTCCAGGGCTTAATGAATAACGACAAACAATTTCCACTTTGCCACTGGATTAGATCTTCTTGTTGAATCTGTCATCCAGTCAAAAGGGGCTCCTCTCTCTCTCTCTCTCTCTCTCTCTCTCTCTCTCTCTCTCTCTCTCTCTTTACTTCTCAAGTTTCATCCTTTGTCTCGTGGGATAAAAGGAATGAGCAATCACAAATCACATCTGTGGAATACGAAATCAGAATATAAATGCTATTTCTTTCTATTGGCTCATCTTCAGTAAGAAGCGCCAATTAGAATTACAAATTATGAACTTAATTAGAATCTATTCGCAGCCTTCCACTTAAAAAATCCGATTATAACATTATCATAATGAAAAACCTAAAATGAGATGTGTTGGCTCACTCAGTCTTTTCATTAAAAGGCTCCAGTTTTAGACCTACTTATCTTGCCATATTAGTTGGTGATGTTAATTTATGCTTTAAAATTACATAAGATCGCGCGCACGAGTATGTGAGAGAGATTGTGTGTGTGTGTGTGTGTGTGTGTTTGAGCGTGTGTGAGTGCCCGTGTATGCATGCGTGTACCATCAGAATTCTTTAGGAAAGAATGGACATATGTAGATCTAATTTTATCACCAAAACAATCTCATCTACTTAGAAAGACTTGGTTTTCCAGTTTAAATTCCACTCCATACGCTACGTATTCGTGGATTCCTTTTCATATTCAAAGATTATGAAAGTAATTCTTTAATCTTTACAATCACCATTTAAAGATAAACAGTGAACCAGTACATTATCAGAACAAATGGGAACTGGTGGACACAAACATCCAAGGGTAAATATATTAGAGTAATAGCTGACCAACCCAGCGGTGCCAGTTACATTGCCCAGCATTTTTGACATTTTATATTTCACCACTTCTCACCCTCCCCCCCAATTCCTATAGGGGCTGAACTTGGACTTGAGTGACACTGGGAGTATCTCTATCCATCCTGGTGACCTCGAAAACTATGGCTTAGATTCTAATATGTGTCATTTTTGACATTTTGTTTTTCATCCCCTCCCAAACCTTACCCCCTTTTCCTATCAGGGCTGAACTTGGACATAAAGGGCTTCAGTGGTTTTGCTATTCATCTCAGTAACCTCAAAAATATGGATTAGACACTAATATCTATAGTTTTCGATTATTTTTATGTCACCACCTTCCCACCCCTTCTCAGCTACCTCAAAAATTATGGATAAGGCACTAATTTCTGTCCTTCTCAGCTATTTTTACATTTCACCCCCTTCCCAACTCACCCACTTCCCACCCCTTTCTCCCTTCTCCCCCTCCCCCTCTTCAATGGGGCTGAACTTGTATCAACATAATGGGCATTGGGAGTGTCGCTATTCATCTCAGCAACCTGGAAAACTATGTATTAGACACTAATATCTGTTGCTTTCAGTTATTCTTATTGGTACCTATTGGGGCTGAACTTGGACTTATAGGGTGGGCATTGGGAGTGTCACCATCATCTGAGCAGCCTCACAAACTATAGATTAGACACTAATATCTGTCGTTTTCATTCAATTTTATATTTCACCCCCATTCCCACAACCCCCTTTGGTGCCAGTGATATCTTACCCCCACAGTATTTATAGTCAGATGGATAGTCATATGTATACCAAGTTTGGTAGAAATTGCTCAATCCGTTTCAGAGTGTATGTGGCATATGCCCACACACATACATACGTCCATTTATATACTATATATATATATGATATATATATATATATATATATATATATATATATATATATATATATATTTATATATATATATATATATATTTATATATATATATATATATATATATATATATATATATATATAAATATATATATTTTTATATATATAAATTAGTTGTAATCCAAAGAGCAAAGGTCACAATCTAATTTCCTTCATTTTGTTTATGGCTTGTGAGCTAAGGTGGGCAGAAGAACAATGTTGTTCACTGCAAGGTGTTGTTTGTAACTGTGTTTGTGTATGTTTTTTTAAGACTGTCTGCCTCTTTACCTATCCTGTGGTCTTACATACGAATACTTTTAATGTTGTAGAGAAACGTATTTTGCGTGTTTATACGTATATGTATGTATATATATATATATATATATATATATATATATATATATAATATATATATATATATACATATATATAATATATATGTCCTCAAATGTCTTAAAAATTATGTAAGCGTGTTTCATTCTACAACATTAAAGAGTATTTGGATGGAAGACACAGGTGTATAGTAGGGTGTCCATAAAATCCCAGTACCATTACAAGTATTTATTGCTCAGAAACCATATAACATAGAGTAATGCAGTTTTTGTAGAATGTTATGCATTTCCTCATGTTTACATTCATGCAATACTTTCCTCAAGTTCCCTAGAACCCCTGTTGTTTCCCCTTCTGGATGTGATTGGTTCTGGCACCTTTCCTTAGGCCTTTAAGCCAATCAGTGCCAGAATAATTGTAAAGCTAACTCCAACGAACTTTTTGGGGGTTGCTATGGGGGCAAAAACTATCTTCTTAGCCTGAGAGATGATGAGCGTTGGCCTACTCATGGCGTCCTGTGAGGAGTACAAGCCCTCTAGAATGTCTATATATAAACATTATGCTATATATGTTATTCAGTATCCAGTTCACTCATCTTATCATTGATGGACAAGCCCGTTGCACAGGCCATTGGGGATCTGACAAACATATACGTCATTAATTGCTGAAATCAGATGCTAAATTATCAGCAGATAGGCACTGTCTTTGTCATATATAGAGAGGAGACAATTACCAAATCAGCAAGACCAATCAGACGACTTGTTGAGGATCGTGATGTTCCTCTTCCCCAAAACTGGGCCCATTTTCTTTCTCTGTCAGAGAACAAAGCAGATCTAGCAGACTGCTTGTCAGAGGAAATGTGTTTGCAAGCTCCAATGGATAAAGAGGTTGTAGTTGGCGGGGAATTCAGAGATGAACGCGAGGTCAGGTCATCAAAGAAGACAACCCATTTATCTTCTCTAAGATATACCAATGAAGAGGCAGATTAAGACTTGTGTTGTATGCTGTACATTGTAAGTTCAATACTGTTGTGTCTTCAAGGGACACCCATGTTTTCCCACTTCTTGCCTCCCATTTTCCTCTGGTTGATGTGCAGCATGCTAAAGAAACTGCAATACATTCCAGTTGAAGTAGTTTTCCCCAATCTGCCAAATGACTCAGCACAAACACTCTTACCATTCTATGCACTGACTGGGTGTGATACCACCTCCTACATTGCACATCATGCAAAAGGGCAATTTGGAAAATCTTCAAAGACCACAATAAATTGCTGAAAAACTTGGGCATTGGCGAACTCACAGATGCGACCGTTAAATCTTCCGAAGCATTCATCTGCATGATATACAATGTCCATAAAACAAACTCTGTTGATGCTGCTAGCCACATATTGTTCTGCACAAGTGGTAAACCAGGGGCGCTGCCACCAACAAGCGATGCATTGCGTTTTCACCTGATGCGAGTACACTATTAAACCATGATATGGAGAAATGCTCTTTGTGCCACACCTAAATTTCCTTCACCTGTACAAATAGGATGGAGTAAAAATGATGATTCAGGTCTACAGCCTAATCTGGTGTTTTAGTCCAAAACCAGAAAGATGCCTTGAAATGATTTCATGTGCCTGTCAGCAGCAGTGTCAAACGCACTGCTGCAACTGCCGTAAACCAGGATTGCGATGCACATTAATTTGCAGATGTCAGCAACAAAGTGATGAACAGAAACATTGCATAAATACAATGTGACTCAACTTAAGTAGTGGGACATTCATGAATGGTGTCTGTACATGTACTGAAAGGCAATAGTTGAAGCGACTTATGAGAACTTTGATTCTGTAATACAGACTATTAACATGATTGCATTATACACATGCTTTGGACCAATTTTTTAGAAAGACAGATCTTGCACACTTTTGTACTATAGTTGATATAGTAATCACCAGGACATACTAGTAATTAGATGATGTTTATATCGAACTCAAATGAGGGGTACATATATTTGCTTCAAAGCTAGACAGTCTTCTCTGAACCTCTTGGTACGTAGACGCTCAGAATACATACTCATCTTAAAATGGTAAGAAATGATTTGCCTTTTTAGCAATTTTGCAAACCCCTGCTTACTTTGTAAATGTGTTAATTATATTCCATAATAACAATAATATCTCATTTGAAACATAATCATTTGCGACGGTTTTGTCCTGTTGTAATTCATGTATATTAGAGATTTAATATGACCTCTTATGACTTTTAAAGTGACTTTATCATATTTTTTGACCCTACAAATGTATCTAGTCACCTCATTTACAAGTTTTACATTCATAGTTCCTGTGTTATAAAGGAAAATATAATTTCTGGTAATGGCGCCAGCTAATTTGCAGAATAATAGCAATATAACACTTTATAGCCAATTAACATTTCTTTTGTGTTAGTTTTGTTTTCAAGGGATCAATTTCCGCGTAAATCAGGAGTAAAAAACATACTATCTCGTACAAACTGCTAGTGTTACATAATCATAAAAATCTAAGGTTCAGTAAGTGCCTGATTTTGGCTATTTGGTGACAATTTTGCTTTATGCTAATCAGCTTGGGAACAGGGTTTATCAAATTCAGCCTCCCTCAGTTATGTTGAAAAGTCCTCTTCCCCACCTTTACCACAAAATACAAAGTTAAAAGTTCTCAGAAATCTGTCTAAACTCTCCATTTCCGTACCTTTTTGGTTCTTGGTATGACACAGTCGTCAGACCTACAAGGATATTTCATTATACCAAATCCTCCGTAATGACAGCAAAGTTCAAAGATAATTTTCGAGAATTGGAAGAATTACTCTGGACTTTTCTAGTGGCTGGGGAACGAAAGTTAATCCTCTTTCTCCTTCTTTTTTTCTTTCCTGTCTCACTCTCAATGAGTATGCACGAACTTACGTGCGTTCGCATTTGATGAAACAATTTCCGTTTCACTTCTCTTTTCAGAATTCGTTCAAGAAATGTAGATATGTGTATAAGCACTTACAGGTATAACCATTTTAACTCTGTTCCAAAATTGACCAAATATAGATTTTAGTATGGTACAATATAAATTCGGATTTTTCTCCCAAAATTTCTTGATACAACGACTAAAGGGAAAAGTTTTTTTTACACGTATAATCGAATTTAACAGTATATGAAATAAATAAATAAATAAATGAAATAAAATAAACCTAGAAAACTGGTACAGAGTTAAGTACTTCCCCCAACACAAAACCGCTATTTTGCTCTTAGCAATTGCTGCGGTTTTGCTTGTTCATCATTTCTTATTTTTATCCTTTCAATTTACTTAAGCATATTAGTTCCATCTTTCGTATGTTGATGCCTCTTGTGTAATAATCACCTTTTTGTTATTTATTATCTCACCGATTCACTGTTTTCATAGAAGGTCTTTTGCCAGTATAAGGTCCATTGTGGTCTCCACTTCCCGACAGTCTCTCTCGGGTCTACCAACTTCTATTTTGAAATTTCATAAACTTTTTCTTCCTTCTATTTTTGCAGACACATGGTCATGGTTAACTTCAACCTTAAATAGAATAAAAGATACTGAGGCTAGAGGGCTGCAATTTGGTATTTTTATGACTGAAGGGTGGATGATCAAAATACCAATTTGCAGCCCTCTAGTCTCAGTAAGGTTTAAGATCTGATGGCGGACAGGAAAAGTGCAGACAAGAGAAAGTGTAGACTGACAGACAAAACCGGTGTAGTATCAAATAAGGACTCCTCCCCAAGAATAATCCCCAGTAGAAATTCCATCCTATAAAGGTACTCCCCCAGTCACTATTCCATATACTATATGCACTCCCCAGTACACATCTCATATGGAATATGAAGTGACCCCCGTGGAATAAGTACTTCCCCTAAAATTTAGATTTTTCCCTCTCTGTAAATGATCAGTAACATATCCAGATGGCAGCCATTATGTCACTGAATAGATAAGCTATTTTTATAAACTTAAATTTATCCATCTCACCTAGATAACATAAGATATTTTACATCTTATAACTTTTTTTTTGCTAGAATATCAGTAATTGTATATTTATTTTTCAAATGTACCAAGGATATAAGATGAGAATTTTCAGTAAATAGAATGTTGCCTGGGCCGTTGATGTTGTGAGCTGCATCATGAGTCTTTTCTTTAATGTTCAGCATTCCTTCCGTCAATTTCATCACTTCATCTTCATCAAACTCCCAGATTTCTTCATCATCTTCATGAATAGAATTGGAGTTGTCAACAGTAGTATCATCACTATCTAAGAAGATGGCAACATCTACAGACAATATTGGATGTCTCCCATACATTAGGAAAAATGGTGTCATCTTTGTTGATCGATGTACAGTTGCACGATGAGCAAATAGCAGGGGCTCAAGACATCTTGGCCATCCATCAGGCTTTCGTTGTAGAACTTTAAGAAGCTTTCTTTTGATGGTTTCATTCTGTTTTTCGATAAAACCATTTGCTTGTGGATGATAAGTGCTTGTCAGCCGCTGATGAACTCCAGTAAGGCGATGCATTTCTGTAGACACAGAGTTTACAAACTCTTTTCCTTGATCATGATTTGAATTTTGACACAAGAATGGTGACATATTAGCTTGAATAAGAAGTTGGCCACTGAAGCTACTGTCTTATCTTTCAAGGTTTAGCATTCGGTCAATTTGGAAAATAAATCTACTGCAAGGAAGTGAAGCAATGTCGACTCCAATCTGTTGCATCACAGCCTTTGGGACAGGAATGTTCAGCAAGGGAGGTTTCTCTTGCCTCCACTTAGGATTGACCTTCTGACATATCACGCACTGCTTACAATATTCTTTAATATGAACATCCATTGTGAGCCAAAACATAGCGGTTTAAAGCATTCGTCATTGTAGTTTTTCCCCAGGTGTCCACTCATACTATTACTTTCAGTACTGGTACTAAGAGCTTCTTGTGCACATCGAATTGCTCGTTGTTGTTCAGTCTCTGATGTGAGCAATCTCAACAGTAGCTGAAAAAATAAACACATTATGTCACCTACCTTCTTATATATCTTACAAGGTTGAATGACACTCGTTTAAACAATTGGAGAGAACTCCTACTTGGTAGTGTGACCTACCTTTCATGGTTGAGTGCCACCCCTGAAATTAGCTGACAATCAAATATCAAACTCTAGGCAAATTCAAACTTCCGCTACTACCAAAATATACTTTTTATTTCCCAAAAATAGCTAACATGAAAACGGAATAAATGAGTTAAGAAATGTCTAAAAAAAACACATTATACTATCATATTTTTCCAAATATCATGTTCAAGTAAGTATCTCCCTCTTATCTCTTTCTGTCCAAAAATTCATAGTCTATCAAAAGTTAAAACAAGTCTAGAGAAATCCCATTTTTCTATATGGTGACTTCGAGTCCATCTGAAAATGAGAGGATAGTTATCAGACAATTAAACATTAAAGTTCATCAATAAAATGTGTGTCACATCGCACTCTCCTTTCTCTAGAAATGAACTTAATGTCACTTCACTTTTACATTTTCCGACGCACCTCCAATGGTTTCTCTACGCCAAAATTATTTGTGTCCAATATGACAGTTTGTCATCTAATACACACGTTAATTCACATACTAGAGATCATATGTAATTTTCTGTGACTGTATGTACGGATGTACGCCCACTAACAGACGTACGGATACACTTATACAATCTAACTCAGTAATCTTTCTCGTGATTAACTCATGTCTCTGGAATACATCAACGACCTCTTTTATGCATACGGCGTGTTTTCTATTTGTTTTTCATCCCAGCATCTCCGAGGAATCCAGTATTTGCCTCTGTTGCTAACCGGCAGGAGCTAAGGTTATCAACCCCTCTATTTAATTATATATATTTATATTATCCCTCTACCAGTGTCTTTAAGATGGCTTGGCCACCTGTATATATGTGCACCCATGTTGCACACTGCATTGGCTACTGGTATATACTAGTTCATAATGTCTTTTAGTTTGCCACATGATTTAGAGCTACTTCTGTTGCTGGTGTTCTTCTACTCCCTCGGCTGCATGAAGAATTGTTTGATGGTTTCTACAACGCATAGTTGACCATCATATAGCTACCATAACGGCAATCACAGGAACTGTGTAGCGATCATTGAAGAAGAATTCATTCCATCATTATCCATCTAGCTGGAACTGTAATTGTCTCCAGTGTAGTCGATACTTTAAACCAACCACCTTGTGGTCCCCATGTAAGTGTTTCATGGACACCTCTGTCGATGAATTGTAGAACCCAGCTGAGCACATGAACCATCTCGAAGCAACTCTGCATGAGCCATTATTAAGGGTCTGTGATGCCTGTAGGTGTATCCTAACACCCTCATTGCTGGACTGTAGATTCGACGTCTTCCATGAAGGAATTGTAACTGCCACCTCGTTGCCGACTTAACAGGGTTTTATGGGTCTGACAGAGGAAATAAACATCTCTTAGTGTTAATAAATGCCTTGACACGTTATACAGAATTAATAGCACTAAAAACAATAAAACAGCAATTGGATGCGCTAGAAAATTCTATGAGTACTACATCAGTAAACACGGAATTCCGTACATGATAATCTCTGACTCAGGTGGTGTAATCAATAATCATTTCCTCAACTCGTTGTGTGAATTTCTTTGCAATAAGGAAATCAATACCATGTTTTATTAACCCATAGTCAATTGGTTTGGTAGAACGTGTAAATAGGATAGTGTTAAACGTCCTACGAGTTACACTCGGGGCTATGGATCCGAACTGGGTTATAGCGGTTCGAAGGACTCTTAATCATTCATATCATGTATCTATAAAAATGACACCGCAAGGGGCCTTATACGGTATGCCCGGTAGAACACTTTTCAACATACTCAAGCCAACCACTAATTATCAAATATAAAGGATATTATGGATACAAGTGTAAGCCAATATAATATACTTCATAAGAATTTAGGTGAGTTACAAATTATAATGAAAAGGAATCATGATAAAATCGCTAAACAAAACAGAACCATATGCAGTAGGTGATCATAAAATATCTAAATATATATGCATAAAGGTTTGAACTATAACTTAACGCCTAAGTTAGTAGTCCCGTTCAGTATTCTAGGGCTATTAACGACAAATAGGCTAAAAGTTCAAAACACATCAAAACCTACTGATATACAGATTGTTCCAATGGTTTAATATTCGTAGTCAATGGGAAAGAAAAAAAAATTAAAGTAAGAAAGGCTAGACGTGAAAATGTATACCTATATGAATAATAACCTATATGAATCTTACAGGTAAATAATATATATAAAATTTGTATGGAAATTTTTTTTATTAGTTTTGAAAAAGGAATATCTAATTTAATATAAGTAATTACATATATTTTACTATTTTGCAGGTTTCCAACGTGAAGCTTATATTGTTCAAGTTTGGTACTGTTTTTTCAGACATTTTTCTTGTGTGAGTGGAGTGTTAAAACAAGAAATATCCAATTTACACATGGCTCTATCATTGAAAGCACTTTGGACGTATTTATTACAGAGAGTAAAGTGATTCGTGAAGTTGACTTGTGGGCGTTTTTCTTGCCAGGAAATGATGTCATTAAACTTAAAAGTGCCTTATCGCGTTATGCTGAATTGTTTATCAATTGCACAAGCATCATTTTCCTTTTAACCCAGATAATTCACTTGCACAGGCTTTGTCTGTAGCTGTGTTGTTGTCTTGTGTTTGCAAAACAAGCCAGCTGGAGTGGAATGCTTAGCTCGTGAACTTCATATGTGGATCATAGGTCACAGTAACGTACGTAGCCGTAACCCGTTGTTATATGCGGCGCTCGATATTTTTGGGTCTGTTGCAAATCGTTTTAAAATTAATGAACAAAATAAGTGAATAGAATTTCTGTAACATCAAAATGAATTAATTTTATCTGAACTTCACAGACATTTAGAGTCAATAAATCAAACTTATGACATTGGTAAACGAGCATTTAGTAATATAATCAGAACATGGACATGCATATTACAATTTAAAGTAGATCATATTCATGGGGAAATGTCACATTTTCTTGAAAAAAAAATCCAAAGTTTATATAGGAATTAGCTACAAAGCGAGTTCTTTCGTTGCATCTCTTGCCTATTAAAGTTTTAATATTAACCTTAGAGAATGCGTGCGAGAAACTTGGATATGATCCTTTGTTAGGGGCACACAGGATCGAATTTTATCACAGCTTAATTTCAGTAAGCATAGAGAATTACAGAGTCAAAGATTAATATTCCCTTCGATTGTTATGTTGCCTGGCAATCTTACAAATAGCTCCAATTCCCACTTACATGGTTAGTAGCTCACTACCAGTAATATCGATTTTTTTTCAGGATTTGTATTAATTTCCTCTAATAAGGATATCTCTACGGTCGTCAGAGACCTGGATAGGTTCACTCATTGTTCTAATGCCATGGGTAAAAAAAGTTTGTACAGCTGAATCTTTTGAATTCCATAATATATCGCGAATTCATGTGGGTTAAGTCTAGTCCTTAACGGCTCTTCTCCCTCACATGCTTGAACGTTGTCTGAATTTACTTGCCTTTTGACAGGTATAAGTTCACTTACAGGCTGATTAACGGAACCTGGCTACACTTCGCAGTCGAAGAGTTTTAAGTTGCATGCCCGGACGGATCGTCTACAACTTCAAAACTGTTCGTCGCTGCGGATGGCTGTAGTGGAGTAGCATCCGCCTACTATGTTAAGGGAATAAGCACCGTCATAAGTGAGCGGGCTTATTTTGTGGATTTTCCTGGACCGTCACCAGTATCCCTGCATTAATTTCGTTTTTCAATGCGGAGGTGGCCCAGAAGCTGTCGGAATTGACTACAAAGGAACCATACTTCCCACGCTTACAAGCAAGGAGGGTATTCAACTCTACGTTTTGCTGGCACAGACCTGGTGCCGGGGATGATTTTATTCATTGCAAACGTATTTGTATGGCATAGACTGCAGAGAACAAGTATGGATGCTCAACAAGACGTCAGACCATGCCCACATAATTTTCCGTTGTTTTTAGAACCATTTGGAATTGGCCATTTCATTTGACTCTAGGAGGTTGTCTGGAACTGTGTAATGTACGAAAAGTTGTTTGAAACGCTAGTTAAATGTGTAGTAGGTATCTCCTTGGCTATGTATTCCATATATAAACTATCAGTAAAGGACTTAGAATCTGTATCAGTATCATATGTAAAGTATCAGTAAAGTATCAGAATCCGTATCAGTATCACAATCATTATATATCTATCAGCATGCTTATTTGAAGAATATAGAAGTTAAACAATGAATCAATATATAGCTCGCACCATGTACCGCACTAGGAATCTATTTAAAGTGCACCTAGATTAATCACTTAGATTAGCCATTTAAGTTAATCATTTGTATTAAGCACATATATATTGATAATATTTATTTGAATCAATATATATAATAATATATATATATATATATATATATATATATATATATATATATATATATGTGTGTGTGTGTGTGTGTGTGTGTGTGTGTATATATATATCATATATATATATATATATATATATATATATATATATATATATATATATATATATATACGTATATATATATATATATATATATAAATATATTATTATATATATATATATATATATATATATATATATAGATATATATATATATATGAAATATATATATATATAGAATCCAGGTAGTATGCCGTACCTCTAAGTAAATGGGGATACAATCCACAATGAAGTAAAATCCTCTTGTAGTTTATAATATATATTCTTGTACAGGATTAAAGCTTTCGACCATCACCTGTGGTCTTGTTCACTAAAAAGTGATATGTCACCTCAAGGAACTAACAAGTAAGAGCACAAACATTTGCAAAAACTACGGTTAGGTAACAAGCTAGTTTTAGTGAACAAGACCACAGGTGATGGTCGAAAGCTTTAATCCTGTACAAGAATAATATATTATAAACTACAAGAGGATTTTACTTCATTGTGGATTGTATCCCTATATATATATATATATACATATATAATATATATATATATATATATATATATATATATATATATATATATAATATGCTTAAAAAATCACAGTAGATGCACGTGACTTCATAAATAAGCGAATACCACGGGAAATGATAGTCAGGAATCCAAGCGCTTTCGTCTTTATTCAGACATCGTCAAGGAGCTACTGACGAAAGCGCTGGATTCCTGACTATCATTTCCCGTGGTATTCGCTTATATATATATATATTTATATATATATATATATATATATATATATGTATGTATGAATAAATCAGGTAGCCTATAATCAACCTGTTACCTTGTATCTTACCACTAATTGCAGTTAATATAAGATTTTTATCATGTAAATCTTTATGTAATGCAATTATCAGAAGTAAATTAGTATTTTCTGTAGCATATGTATCCTCATGAGTAGAAGTATAAAACTGTATCATTATATATCACGTGATCATTATTATTTACTATTATTATCATAGGCATATCTTATATCTTATACCTTATGTCTTATATCTTATACCTTATGCTTATATCTTATACCTCATACGTGAATCTGTATTTGTGCACTCCATGATTTTTTTTTACTTCATAAGTATTTTCTATATATCTGATTTTTTACATATAACCAATTGAATATCATTCCTTAACCACTTTGCTGGTAATTATGAGTTAACTATATATTTCACATTAATTTCTGTATCACACCTCCTATGGAGTCAAATGCTAGTCAAACTTCATGCCTTGGGTAATGTTCAGTGTTTGGTTTCTAGCCGACCGAGCAATTATGTAAGTGTTAACATTTATATGAGGAATGTATGTGACATTCCATATATAAAAAAATAAAAAAACTATGATTAAATCTTGGGTCATATAGAACTTGCAGGAGTGTGATAGGCACTGATAATGTAATGTTGACTAAGCTTTGACGTGTTGTATCAGCGTCCTAATTAGTAGACACCTGTAGTACTCAAATCAATTGTTATGTGAATCGTCGACAATGCTTTTTCTTGAGAAACCATGTTGACCTATAATCCAGAAACTGTGCTATGTAACTTTTGTCTCATATGTTCATCTGTATGTATGTTTGTATGCTGAGCTAAGGTATGCTCTCCTATGATTTTGTATATGCATTGTATCTCAGATTTCTATTTCCTCTCCTAGAATCAAGTTCTCTGAACAACTTCTTGCACCTACTCAAGAGATGTAGTTTCGCAAATACATTGTTAAGTTTACCAACATGAGTTTTAAACATCTTCACCTTGATACCCAAAGAAGATACTGAGGATGGGAAGTATACCAACAGATACTTGCGCATAACATTGCAGTTCTTGATAGACAAAGGCCGGGCCCAGACCCATATATATATATATATATATATATATATATATATATATATATATATATATATATATACTACATATATATATATAGATATATATATATATTATATATTAGTATATATATTTATATATGTATATATATATATATATATCATATATATATATATATATATATATATATGTCTATATATACTATATATATATATATATATTATATTATATATATATATATATATGATATATATATATATATATATACTATATATATATATATATATATACATATACTATACTTAGATATATATATATATATATATATATATATATATATATATATATATATATATATATATATATCATCAGGGGAACCATAGGGAAAGGCATCGTGCTCAGGTACATTTATTCGCCGACGTTTCACGATCATAGTCGCATTCTCAAGGCTATAATTAAAGATAAACACACGAACATTAAAACTACGCACTGCATAATTCATAAAAATTATGCAATATTTAAAAAATTCAATGAACATCAACATCAGAATGTAGAACATTTAAAAATTTATGAATCTCTTAAAACAGAAAAAACATACTGAGCGCTAAACAACAGTACATTACATAAAATTATTTAAAAATTACAGAAAAAGTATACAAAAATTACGATATGGGTGTTTAAAAAAATTTAAAAATAATAAAATAACACTAAAACAGTAAGGCTATTCTATACCTTATCCTCGCTAAGGACGGGCAGTGACTGAGAGAATTTTTAGAAAAAAAAAAAAAATAAACAAAGCAACCTCTAGGCGATTAACAACTGAACAGAGGAGGATTGCGCATTTAGGGACGGAACTATCTTTTTTATCATAATGGATTCCAAGGTCGTTAGGTCGTTTCGTTTTGCGTTTGGCCTGTAATAGTAAAATCCTTATCATTAATATATATGTTTTACATGATTTAGAGTAATTTCTGATATTTGACTGCTCGGGGTTTGTTAATCTGCTGCCCGTTCTAAAACTTAAGCCCCTTTGAGAATCTATTCTCACTTTTAGTAACCTCTTCGTAAACACCCACATAAGTCCCGTGATCACATATCGGGCACGTATATATTTATACAACATTAGATTTTAGAAGAGGACTAAGGCGGTCTTTCGTTTTAAACAGGGATTCGATAGTAATGGATTTTTGGGACGATTTTAGTTCAGTGCCGGGAATCCTTTTGAATAATTGCCAGGAACTTTTTTCTGAAAAGGTTGTAATGAAGAAAAGGGAAGCCTAGCAAACATTTTTAATTTGGGACTGTCAAAACCGTTGGCACCTCTATGAACCGGGCATCAAGCATTTTCTTAAGCATTTTGAACAAAAGTTTGTCTGGGAAGCAGATATTTTTAAGATATTGGGAAAGAAAGTTAATTTCTTCATTAAAGAGTAAACCAATAGAGTTTGGGTAAAGGCCCTGTGTAGGAGAGTTGAGATAGTATTAAGTTTAAAATTATAAAGCAAGAACTATAAAAGTTGATACCTAACCCAGTAAAAGTTTTTTTTCTAAAAACACCCGTGTAGAAGCCTTCCTCGTTCTTGGACACTAGAACATCCAGAAAGGGAAGCTTGTTATTTTCTTCTTAATCGAGTGTAAATCTGATATTAGGGTGTAGGGCATTGACAAATTCTAAGAATTGTTCCGCATTAAACTTGTTTCGGAATAAGGCGAAAGTGTCATCAACGTTTCTACGATAAAACTGAGGCAAGAAGCTAGGGGCAATCATCAAACATACGCTCCTCCAAAGAGCACATAAAAATCTTAACAATGTGTCGGACCCAGTGGGGATCCCATTGCTACTCCTTCCACTTGTCTGTATAAAAAGCCATTAAAATGAAAGTCGTGTCCTGCACGGCAGTTCTAACAACTGTTTAAAAAACTCACGACTAAAATTATGAAAAGTAGAGTCGGCTCTATAAATAACTTATTTAAAATAATGTCAATCGTCTTCCCTAAAGGGACATAATAAAAGAGACTCACGTCCAGACTAACCATAAATAATTCTGAATCTTGTATAAGAATATCCTCCTTGAATTTATGAGAGTTGCTTAAAGAAAATTAATTTTTAGTGAGAGGCTCAAGTAAAGGAACCAGAAATTTGGCAAGCTTATAACTAGGAGTGTTCACTGAGGAAAGAGTGGGCCTTAATGGGACATTTTCTTTATGTATTTTGGGCAACCCATACGAAACCCCATACGAAGACCCTGTAGGGAATAGTTCCTGATATATATCATCATCAATTATCTTTTTTTTGTTTTAGCAACCTTAGAAACCTTACAATTTTGTCCTCTGGTTTAATGATATTATATAAAATCTGGGAGCACCCATTTTCTCAAATTTTGTATGATCGTTTAAGATAATTTCCATCTTCTCAATATAAGAATCCCTTATCCAAAATTACGCACCCTTACCTTTGTCTGGTTTGGTAATAATAATACTGTCATCATTGGTCAAGTTTTTTAAAAGTGTCAAATCATATTTGTTGAAGAAAGGAGTCCCATCTAGTGTTTAGCTAAAAGCTAAACACTAGATGGACTCCTTTCTTCAACAAATATGATTTTGACACTTTAAAAAACTTGGCCAATGATGACAGTATTATTATTTTACATTACATTATTACATTTAATATATATATAATAGTATATATATATATATATTATATATATATATATATATATAAGTATAATGTATATATATATATATATATATATATATATATATTTTGTATATATATATATATATATATATGATATATATATATACTATATGATACATAAAAAAGGGCTATATTAATAATATGTTTAATGTGTACCATTATACTGTGAGGTGCAGATTTATAACTTTTTAACTTCCCATGGGGGACACAGTCCCGAGATACAACCTAGAGAAAGCTGATAAATCTTTTCTGGGATGGTGTGACACTAAGATGCTTACTTAAGCAGGTTAATGTTCGTTTCTGTGGGTATGTGAGTTTTTGATGGCTTGTTCAAGGTGCCTTTGAAAACTGGCTGTGACCAGTTAATTGGGGGCATTGACGAAGAGTGAATTCATGTGTACGTGTGCGTTTCTTCCGTTCATAATGGCATCTTTAGCAAAACTAGGGGAAGACTTACGGAGAGGTTTGTGCAAGAAAGGCAGAGCCATGATGGAGTATGCCAAGGTGTTTCCTTTTGGAAAGTGTGTGAAATTCCAAGCTGTAATGGGCGGTTCTAGTGAGGGGACCGAGTGTCCTAGTGGACTGAGTGTCCTAGTGGAGGGAACTATAATATTTTGGATAAGAGATAATTGGTGTGACTAATTACTGATTGAGACATTTAAATACCGGGGGTTGTCTGTGAGACTTGAACTATTATCATTCCATTAATGATCCTGTAAGAACCTGAATTATTCAATCGTACTTTTGCTTTGAATAAACGTATATATTTTTTGTAGCTCTGACTCTGATTTGAGACCATAAGGAGAGAGAGAGAGAGAGAGAGAGAGAGAGAGAGAGAGAAGGCTATGCCAGTGATCACTTGAGAGAGAGCGAGAGGGAGAGATTGAGAGATAGAGAGGGAGAGAGAGAAGAGGGGGGGGGGGGGGGGGGGGGGTAGGGACTGAGTGTTATCAGTTCGCCTAACGCTCTGGCTAATGCATACAAAATATTAAAATAGGGGGGGGCGGGCGACGCCCTTCGCCTGTTAAATAATATATATATATATATATATACATTGAACCTTAATGAAATGAATTTTTCCTTCTTCACATTGAGTTCATTCACGATTCAGCAATTTAATGCTTGGACAGTCAGAAAAGAAGATGCCCTTCGTGTAACAAGCGTGAAAAGTTTGTGCTCAATCATTTTGAAACTCTTCATAGAAAATTTTATGTTAATGATATAATTGCCTCATGTTGAAATGCAAAAAAAAAAAAAAAAAGCAAGCAGTTGATACACATAGATGTTTTTTGGTCTGATTCCTCCAATAAATACTAAGAACTAAGTATTATGCTTAAGCAGAGCGCAGCTTCAAAGAAAGTAATGTCTCGACGAAATTTGACCCTGGAAGAGGTTAACCTTCTTGCTGGCCTTGGGAAAAGACGAGAATAATGCCGAGTTCTTAAAATGGCCTCATTAGTTGCTTCCTTTACGGTAATTTTCGCTGTTATAAATTGCTTCAGCTTTACCTGACTTTAATTTTGTGAGGCGGAAGGAGAAAACGTATAGCTTTGAATGTGTTGTATTTACTGTGAATTCTTTTCCTTTTGCCACTTTCAGATCGTTCTTTCCCCAGCGCGTTCAAACTTATGAGTACTTGCACCAAAAGAGTTTATGCAATATTTAATCAAGGATTTTTGGCAAAAGTATGGTATTAATGTATTACAGAATTAGGAGACACACACACACGTACATATATAGTATAGCCTAAACTTAACTATTGAATCTGGTGTCGGCTGACTTCCCTTCTTGGATATACGTAAATATTCAACGGCGTGTGTGACGTGGAAAGTAACAGGCTAGAAAACCTTTCATCTATCATATTTTAAACTAATGGCACTGAAAAAAGTATACATGCAAGCTGTGCATACTCTTCTGAAAAATTGCATATCTTATTACTTTCTGTGGGTAACAACAAAATCTTTAATCTTTATATTAAAGACATGACGTCAATATCTTCTTTAACATTCTTTGACATTTTCAATAATCACTACCAAACAAACAACTTATTTAGTTTAGTTTGACCAACAACGATTAGTGCCGTCTCAGTCATGATAAAAAAGGAAACAAACTGTTTTCTTACAGATTTTGAACACTTATTCCCAAGCGGCTTTATACTGCATTATGATGTTTCTCGGTGACGGAGGCGTCGTCACTGGTGTGCTGGCGAACATTTCCAACTGTTTTCGTAAGCAAACTTCTATTAGATTACTGTCATATCTGTTATTGGTTAATATCTGCCTAACACGTTCGAGCTCTGCGTAAGTAGCTTTCCAGATGGAAATATGCGTAATTACACGTCTCATGTACGCGGCTACATAGAGCATTTGTAAGGGTCAAGGGCGTTAAGGCACTGGCCCTCATTGGTAGCCTTTTGGATACGTGGGAGTATTTTACCTGTCTCTTTTCTTCTCCATTTTTATCATGCAGATGGCACCAATCGTTGTTGGTCAAACTAAAATAAATAAGTTGTTTATTTGGTAGTGATTATTGAAAATGTCAAAGAATGTTAAAGAAGATATTGACGTCATGTCTTTAATATAAAGATTAAAGATTTTGTTGTTACCCACAGAAAGCAATAGGATATGCAATTTTTCAGAAGAGTATGCACAGCTTGCATGTATACTTTTTCCAGTGCCATTGATTTAAAATATGATAGATGAATGGTTTTCTAGCCTGTAACTTTCCAAGTCACACACAGCGTTGAATATTTATAATATATTCATCATTCATAGGTTGGACGTCATGAAACCATTCACTTCACTCCTATTGTAGACTTACCATGCTCTTGCCAAGGTCTTGGGTGGTTGGCTCAATTACAGAGGGCCAAGCTAGAACTTATTTCCTTCAGAGCCTTGGCCACATTCACGCGCCGCCTTGGGAATGTGCCCATGCTGGCATAAGGCTGGCTTTATCTAAACCAAAAAGACTAAGCCATCATGTGCTGCCAAGCATCTCAGCGGCGTGGTCGGTTGGTCTGGCTACCACCATCACTGGCCGCGAGTTCAATTCTCGTGCATTCAATTGAAGGGTCAGAGATGTGAATTTCTGGTGATAGAATTTCACTCTTGACGTGGTTCGGAAGTCACGTAAAGCCATTGATCCCGTTGTTGAATAACCACTGGCTCCATGCAACGTGAAAACACCATACAAACAAATAAAATCATGAGCTGCCACTTAGAGTAACGATAAAATTTGTCTCAATTCTCTCTCGCTCGTTTCCTTCTCAATAGAGCATCACGTATCCTCCTTAAGATCCCAGCCTCAGAGGTCCCCATTCGCTGGACCCATTCCTGCACAAGTGCTCACTTATATGTAAGCACTATCCTTACTTCAACGTCCCTTACTATATTCTAAGATGGAATCATTATGAACCATTGGCTATTTCATTGTTGCCACAACGCTAAAATTCGCTTTGAAAAATTAATCATCTTTCAGAATAGTCTTTAGATTAATAGATGATATGACCAGGATCCATTAAAAGTGGCTATACGATTTTTTTTTTTTTTTTATGTGAAATTAGTATGGTAGCATATAGTCCTCCCTTCCTCAAGAGTTCATTATGAATAAGATTGTTAGGTACATATTTACTTCTTGTAAGGACGTATTGTTAAAGATTTCGAGTTAATAGTCAATTACCAGAACAAAACTGACTTATCCGTATGGCTTTTATAATTTTGCAGTTTGATTCATATTATATATCCTTATATCATGACAACCAATACTTCATCACTTCCATCAAGTGAGCAAAATTTACGAAGACTTTACATACGGAGAAAGAGAATCTTATGCTTCTTTAACTGGAGCCTCATTTTCTTCAATTTGCGATATCTTAAAATTTGAATGTATTCAAACTACGAATACTGATCTTTTTCTTCCTCGTCTTTAGCGGAAGAGCTAGAGTTGTTTTGTTATTGATTAAATATTGACTGAATAAAAAAACCATACAATAGTACTTATGTGGGAGGTTTTCATTATTTTAACCTCTTCTTCAATCCTCTGCATTTTCCATGCTATCGAAATGTACACCAGACCCGGTGGAAAGAAAATGACTTCGAATCATAGCACAATTGGTCCTGAACGAATATTTTCTAAACTGACGCTTCAGATATGTACCATAACTGCATTTTTAGCTATTCGAATGTCGAAAGTATTATAGCAAGATTGCGCGATGAAACGAAAACGACTTGGCTGTCCACAATGTCATTATCGATGAAAGCGAAAACTTTTAGGTCATTTTACACAGTCCATTTCAAAGAGTATTGGGGAATAATGGTTATCTTTTTTTCTCTATTTAGATGGGCTAAAACGAAGAGAAATTTCCTTCTTTTATGCCTGATACTAATTCCTTTTGTCGTCTGTATACTTGTCTCATCACAGATTTCTACTCTCCTGGACAATTTTTCTTAAGATGAAGAGTAAGATTCGTCAAACGAAAAATGGCGATTGGCTCCGAAAATGATGCTGAAGTATTCGTAGTAAGTTATAGCGAACCTTTTCGGACACCATTCAAATTAATCCTGACACACACACACACACACACACACACTCACTACACACACACACACACACACACACACATCATATATATATATATATATATATATATATATATATATATATATATATATATATATATATATAGAGAGAGAGAGAGAGAGAGAGACGAGAGGAGAGAGAGAGAGAGAGAGAGAGAGGGTTTCAATTTTCCATATATGACTGGCAAAAAAACTTACCAAATCGAATAATTTTAAGTAAATTGGCTTCATAATACATCTTTGTGTTGCCAAGGCTTGATGAGCACAACACAGACGACAGAGTGATCACTGCATGCAGTCACTCAACTTCTGAAAGCAAGGATCAAAGCAATGGATGTACAGTTGAGCCAAAACCAAAAAAAAGGAAATCATGTACCTGATGAAGCAGAGTCAAGGTGGAAGCAAGGGCATGTCAAATAGCAAAAAAGAAATCCACGCACGTCTGAGCCAGCTGTTAAGAGATTTAAGGTCATAAGTCAGTAACTCCACGCTGTAAGGTTCGTAAGGTTCTTTACCTTATCCAGCCACGTCTCCAGAGGGGGAAATGCGTACGGTAGACATCCAGTTTCCATTACCTAACTTATTGGTTAAATCAGTATTGGCACAACAACATCTAACCTAAGGCCTTCCCAACCGCTTGCCCCAGGGGTCAAACCTGGTATAGCAGCTGTCGCAATGGTAGGCGAGAATGATATTGACAGCATTGTTGGTAGAAGTCCTCCGAGAGGTGACTGTCTCGCTCTCTGCTTTTCCACGTTTTCATTTGTTCCCTCTTGGTTCTTCCCATCAAGACGACCACTTCTGTAAATTACAAAACTAAAACTTTTCCCAATCACATTTAAGAATTAATGTTTCAGTGAATCCTCTGAGTATCTAATATGTGACCTGTGGGCTCCTTCCACAATGTTATAATGAAACCAATAACATAAAAATAGTTAGAAAAGGAAATTGAAATTTAAAGTAAGAGAACAAAAGATAAAACAAGAGTCTTGTACGAGCACCGTCTATAGGGGTACAGTACAACAAGCAAAAACTACGCTAAAGTTTCCTCGGTGCAATCGAGTTTTCTGTGGAGCGTATAATGCTGAATGAGCCGCGGTTCATGAAACTGTCAGACGCACGATCATTGTTAATTTTAACTTTATATTAAATAAAGAGTACTGAAGTTAGAGAGCTGCAATTTGGTACGTTTGATGATTGGACGGTGGATGATCACCATACCCCTTTGCAGCCCTCTAGCCTCAGTAGTTTGTACGACCTGAGGGCGGACAGAAAAAGTGCAGACGGACAGACAAAGCCATCTCACACTTATCGTGTACAGAAACTAAGAATCAGGGACCCATCCTCAGCTCACATCACACCTACCTCTCTCGCAAGACAATAGAAAGAAAACCCCGAAATAAAAGAGGAAATTTGAAAACGTATTTGTGAATCTTACACCTTCGATTGCATTCTAACGAAGGGCTTAACGATGCCGATGATGGCTTTGCAATTCGCAGTAGCGCGGAATGGAGAATAATCTAAAATCCTCCGCCACTATGACCAATCCTGAGTCGTAAAGACACCACGCTTTGACTTCTCCGTCATTTTTAATTCACGTAGGACTATAATAGATCTTACTAACACCCTTTAGTCCGTCCTCCTCTGAATATATATATATATATATATATATATATATATATATATATATATATATATATATATATATATATAATATATATATTGTTACTTTTTTGGAGTGCCAAGTATCTGGTTACCATTCATCATTTGTTACCTCAAAAAAAGCCAGACACTGTAGTTTGTGTGATTCTTGTGCTTTTATTTTCATGAACGTTATAAAACTTGATAATTAACCAGATGATCCTTCAAACCCCAAGAAGGTGCCGCAGGTGATTACCATGAAAAGAAGAAGGGAAATTATCGAAAAACATGAAGGAGGTGTTCGTGACGCTGGCCTTTGTAGCTTTGAGTTCGTCGACCATACGCTCCATCCTCAAGGGAAAAGATGGGATAAACAAACTGCTGTGCTTCCAAGGTATCTGTATTATTTCCAAAAGACCATTACCAGCAGTGAATGAAGTGGGGAAGGCAAGTTGCTGATGATAGCATATTAAAAGTAATAATATGCGAGGGGAAGAAAAGTATAATATGTGAGGGAAGGCCAAGGCGATTTACTGTGATACCATAAATAGTTATCCTGCGGGCAGTGCTGAATCGTGAGTTAAGGTCCAGTAGAAGACAATTCTAAGGCTTTAAAAAATTAAAGGGCATCCACAGTGAAAATAGTTATCCTGAGGGCAGTGCTGATCGTGAGTTAAGGTCCAGTAGAGGATGATTCTAAGGTTTTAAAAAACGAAAGGGCATCCACAGTGTTACCAGATATGACAAGGCAGCAAGTGCCAACATTAGGCTGCTTAGGATTATGTGGGAAATTTTCAACAGATCGTATCCCATCTCCTGCTTAGTCCAAACTGGTTTTCAACTGCAATTAGACTACTATAGAGATTCAGGGCCTTTGTAACACGGTTTTTTGGACTTCGCTCCTTATCAAAGCATTGAATGTAGCTGAAAGTTGACATGTGTATATTTTACAACCGCACACAAATTTTGTCAGCATTATCAATAAACCTAAAACAGATAGTTTTAATTTTTATAGAGTAAAAATAATCTAGCCAAACGCCATGGCCGATGATTACGAGCCAAGAGTCGAAAAAACATTCATTACGTAAGCAAGGTAAACACTGTTTTATGAAATGTTGCCCCACCCATCCACCAGACAAAAATTCATTCACCTTGTTCCATTGGCTCTGAAAACCATAGCAGTCAAGAATGGCTAACAAGATTTGGCATTGTGCCTGTGGTTGCAAAAACTGCATTGTCTTACGACTTGTAACTTTATACAGTCAAGAGAAGGCCTGTGCCATACTAACTAAAGCCTGAATAGGTAATTATTCAGTTTCTAGTTTAAATCCAATGTTTATGGTCTGATTTGTATTTACCGTAATGTGATTATAATTCTTGTAATGTCATTCAGGATTTTGAATATTTCCATTAACTATTCACTATGCCACCAAGATAGAGAGAAAGAGAGATTGTATGTAAACAGTCTTTATAACTATTTTTTGTTAAAATAAGATATCCAAAGTAAATACAAGCTTATATGTGCTAAAATCTCCAGTAGACCAACAGATGATCCGATATCATTTTTTCTCTTCTTCTTTAGGCCGTACAACCGTGTTGAATATAGAGACTTTATGAAGCGGAACGATACATAGATGTGGGTGGGGTATCTGTTCTAGTGTATAATAACTACTGTAGTAATAGCAGTAATACACATGAATTAAACGTTTTGGCCAACTGCTGGGATACTTGAGGATCATTTAGTACCTCTTACAAACTACTCGAGAAATTAGTTTTTTATAGCCAGAAGTTAAATTTAATTTTCTAACCCAACAAGCCCATGATAGCCTTCAGTGGTTATCCTGAATTATAACGAGGCCAAAGTGGGTGGAGCCTCATGAAGTCATCATTCTGACAATAATTATTGGTTCAGGTTTAAAGCCAAACCACGGTACCAGCTATTTATTCTTCAGTAAATAGGTAGAGAGCCAATAAATAAAAATTGCTTGACATTCGAATATAGCAGTTATCAAATCAAGCTAGTCTGCTATGTTTTTGAAAATTACCAAACTATTCCCTATATCTTGTCAATCTGATTGTGACCTAAAAAGTAGGCTGTAATTTCTTAGGACACTTATTTTGGGAGTTAGACTAATAATCGAAGTTTTTGTATTTATTAACATACTTTTGTTGGTTTGTTCATTATGACAATTATCAGTGGAGAGGTTTCAGAGTTCATAAAGGTGTACTGCTTTGCTTGTATTTAAATTGTATGTCATTGTTGCCAGAGGTCTAGCCTTCGTTACGTATAGCCAATCATCCATCGAGAAAGAGGAAGAAATGCTGTCATAAGTTACGTAAGAGTGTGTTCGCGTACGAAACCTTTTCTCTGAGTAAGTTGGCCCGTCTTCAAAAAAGTCACTTTTACATTATAAGTACTAAATTTATTCAACCTACGTAATGCAGAATACAGTCAAAATTTATTATGTGTAGATATAATGAGTATTCTGAATAAGCGTTATATTTATGAAATGCATAGATAAAAAGTTATTGCGAAAACACGGTGTTACAGAGGCCTTGAATCTCATAGTTAGTTATGGAATAAAAAAATTCCGAGTATGTTATACATAACGAAAGAAAAAAGCAAAGCCAGCACAAAAGCCTATGGAAGATATGCTCATCTTATTGCTCTGTTGCTTTGTGTGAACGCCAGTGGTGATTTTAAGTTAACGTTAAGCCTATGCTCCTGTGCAGTTATTTTTCGAAAGATTCCAGCCACCTCTCACATTACAATTTATATCTTTCTTGGGTAAAACACATACATAACCAGTGCAAATGCTTAATAACAGAAAAAAAATTAGAATCAAATTACGACTTTTATAAGGTAAGACTATACTTCCGCCACCCCGCCCCCACCATACATAATACGGCAAATTTGTAACCTGTAAACACCCCGAGGTTACGTTAGGTTAGTATTTGTAGGTTTTTGCAGTGTCCTATCATTTCCTAGCCATTTTTGCATGAAAAACCAAGCAAAATTAGATAGTGGAGTCTCCCAAAATGGCTGGCTGGAGTCTCACGAAATACCCGAAATATACCTATACTAAAGGATTCAGAGCCAATGGAATGCTATCTTTCAGCAATACCTTTTTATCAAAGCATTGGTTAAATGAGAAAGTTGGCAAGTGTATATTCTATAACCCTACCTAATTTTCAAATATTGTTAAGTACCATAAGTTCGATAGTTTTGATATTTATAGTTTATAAGGCTCCGCCCAAATCCAGGTTGGCTGTAAATCATTAAGAGTACCAGGGAATGGTTATGCTTACACAGTCAACTAAACATTTCAGAGGTTTTTCGTAAAAAAATTTTTAAACCGACTTACAGATTTCCATGCCACTAAAGCGCTGACAGTTTCAAACTTCGTTCTACTTTTTAATAGTACCATGCATAGCCAAATGTGTTTCATTAACCTCTTTACTCAAGAAAATGAGGTTAAAGCTACGGTTACCCACCTAAACATCCACAAAAGTGGTGTAGTGTAACAGTGACACCATACCTTATCAAATGTTTGTTTGACTTAGGATTAAATGTCATTTTACCTATCCTGGGCAATACAAAATTTTTTTTAAAAAACTCGTGTATTGTATGATGATAAATGATTTTTAAAAATAATTATGTTTGAATAATAATATAAGTAAGGGTGGATGGTTCTGTTTCACAGAGACATCATGAATCATCACTTGTTCGAAACGGTCAGAGTAAAGCAAAGAGTAAACGGCTTAATCAAGCACATCTGTCAATTCAGTGTACTACCATAAATAGGACAATGTTAGAAACACTCAGTGATTTAGTAGCATGGAAATCTATATGACGGTTTAGAAGTCAGAACTATTTCATGACCAGCAGGATGTGGAACTGTCCCAGTGGTTGCAGACTGCATCTGTGCTATGGCTTGCCACTTTGTATACAAGCAAGGCTCGTGGGAAAGAGCGAGAAATCCCGTAAAATAAATAATTTCTATAGTGGGTAATAGTTACTTGGCAGCACTCATCTCTTGCTGCAGCAAATAGAAAGCTATAGTGTCGAAACCTGAGGTAAAAAATACCGGATTGTCTTTTGTATTCCCACCCTGAATAGCTGTAGATCTAACAAATGAGCTGTGAACTGGTTCATTATGTGGATGAGTTACATACATTGAATTATTTGTAAAGTAGAAATAATACGAATATCAAGCAAATGGAATAATTCCAAGCAAACACTTAGTCCTAACAGCTGCTGTGGAAGTTGCAATGAAGCTTCTTCAAGGTGGAGCCTTATGGAACGTCTTAGGTTAACGTCACTATTGCGTTCAAAACGATTATCTTCCTGCTATTTTAATGGCTCTGGCATAGGAAATTCACTTTTCCTCTGATAAGTACTAGAACTATTAAACTTAGGTATAAAATAATACTTGAAAACACTATGTAGGGTTATAAAATATACACTTGCCTACTTTCACCTTTATCCGATGCTTTGATAAAAGGTTATTGCCAAAAAACAGCGTTCCATTGGCTCTGAATCCCTTGGTAGTTACAAACCCAACTCCTCGCATAGTGGTAAAATAAAATTTTGGGAGTGTTGTGAGAAAACAGTAAAATAAAAGAGCCAGGGGTTAACAGTGCTAATTTTGTTTGATGGCTTCGTGTGGTATTCTGCCCGAATGCTAAAAAATATTTAGAAGAAAATAACTTTCCTTTCAAGGCACTCCTTGCATTACACAATAACCCTGGCCACCCTCATCACCTTCAGGTTGCGTTGGGAGACTTTCCATGGGTGACTGTTGAATTTTCTCCAACCCATGGACCAGCAGGTCATTGCTAATTTAAAAAAAAAAAGATAAGAAAAAATGAGATACCAAGGCCTTGTTCCAAAAGTGCTTTGTGGTCACTAATGAAACTGAATTAACCATCACAGACTTTTGGAAAAATCACTATAACATCACCACTGCAGTGGGTCTTATAGTGAGAGCCTGGATGGTGTGACTAAAGGAACTCCAAGTGCTGCATGGAAAAAACTATGGCTATCAACAATCCAGCAAAGGGATTTTAAGTGTTTTGGAAATGACCTCGCCCCTCATATGACGCTGTCATTGAAGAAATTGTTGCAATAAGTGACTCTCTGGGGTTTGAGGTGGGCACAAGTGACGTTGAGGAATTGGTAAAGGAGTGCAGTGTTGAGCTAACACAAGGGAAGAACTACAGTAGTTGGATCACGCGAAAACTGAGGATGAAAAGGAAGCACAATCTTAGGAAGAGGAATGGAACGTGACTCCAGAGAGATTCCTACAGCAGACATCAAGGAGATGCTTCGGCGCTGGCAGAAAGTAACACGTTTATTAGAAGCAAATCACCAAGACAAAGGATTGATTTCCAGGTGTGCTAGCTATACAGATAACATGGGCATCTCCTACTTCAGGAACCTTCTCAAAAGAAGGCAAAGGCAGACTACCCTGGATGCATTTGTTAAAAGAACAAAATTAAGTGGACCAGAAGCAGGGTCCACTGAAGGTGACCCCAGTTAGCCACAAACGGTTCCTAGTGGTTTGCAACAAGAAAAGAGAAAATCTCATGAACTGCAGATAACTGAAGTTCTCATGGAAGGTGAAGAGTTGCCTTCCAAAGCAGTAAACCCACTCACCCTCCCCTCTTCCTCTCCTTCCATCACCACAAGCCCAAGATGTCAACTCTGAAGGTAATGTGCAGGATTAAATGTTTAATTTTAACATTGACTTTTTTTCCAGAAATTTCAACATGCACTTAAATGTTTTTATCTCTATGATTTTAACAATGCTTTATCATGCCTTTTTTTACGTTATGAATTAAAAAAAAATTATCATGTCCTTTTTTCCTTTTTCACGTTAGTTTTTTTTTTCATTTCATAACCTGTTTCACTTCATATGATTTTACAAATGACGTTTTCTACTATACCATTTCCACCTTAACAAGGTTATTGTAACATTCTGTACAGTACTGTAAGATACAGTAATTTGACCTTTTTTTTTACAGTTATCTACTAATGATTACAGTAGTTACTTACTCCAGTGTATTTATGTTTCTCAATAGCTGAACAATGTATTATTGGCCGTGCTTTTTATCATGTCAGGAATTTATTGGGGACGAATCAAAGTCGTAAATTTGTTTGTAGTATCAATTTTAGTTAGATAAGTGTACATATATATATATATATATATATATATATATATATATATATATATATATGTCTATAAATACTATATATATATATATATTATATATATATATATATATATATATGTCTATAAATATATATATATATATATATATAGATATATATATCATATATATATATATATATATATATCTATATATATATATAGATATATATATATATATATATATATATCTATATATATATTTATCATATAGATATATATATATATATATATATATATATATATATAGATATATATATATATATATATATATATATATATAATATATATATATATATATATATATATATATATATATATAATATTCAGTCAGCAAGATATATAGACTTCAGGAGGGTCCATGATACACATGTTGTTTAAAAGGCCATGTTTATTAACAGCAAAGAAACGTTTTCGCACTACTCAGTGCATCATCAGTCTGTCAAAGGTAAAAGACAATAAAATACATTATTAACATAAAAAGGAATTCAAAAGGTAATTAAAATTTACAAGTTAAAACAATAAAAAGTAAAAGAGTATAAAAAGTACATAAAACAGAAAACAAAAAGAGACTACCAAAAACACCAACCATCTATAAGCAGGAGAGAAGAGGGAGTGACATACAATGACGTCCAAGGCCAGACGACAACTATGCCAGATACAAAGTTCCTGAGGAAGTATTACTATTGAGAGAGGGAACCAGTCTTTTAATATATAACGATTCTAAAGTTGTTAAGTGATCTGGGTCCCTTACATAACCAATTATTGAAAAGTGTTGTTTCAGGACTTCGGTTTACATAATGCGGCATGATTTCTAATATTAGAAAATTCTGGCTGCTTAATTCTTTGGCCAGTGCGAAAGCTAAACCCAAATGGCTGCAATATCTGACCTGCAGTAACCTCCGTGTCGATCCAACGTAAGAGCCCGGACATCCAGGGCATGTGCAATTTATAAACCACATGGATCGCATGAAGACTGCAGGCGATCTTTGAAATTAAAAAATGATCCTATTGTACATGGGTTGTTAGAGATCAGTTTTACGTTAAGACAGGGGATTTCCTGTTCAATTATTCTTGTGAGATTTAAAGAGAATTTGGAGTCAGACATATACGGGATTGAGGCATAGAATAATTTTTTTGGACATCAAAGTTGACTGTTGGAGGTTGTAAGAACTTTGTTAATAACTTATTGTGATTTTATGAACTATATCTTGTGGATATGGAGTTTTATCTTGAAAAAGTTGAATAAAAAGACTATTTCTTTGTGAAATATTTTGCCAAGTTGAAGAATATTTTAGAGCTCTATGGACCAAGGTGTAGATGGTATTAAGTTTGAAAGAATATTGATAGGAGCTATAGTAGTTATTGGCTAAGCCCGTATATGTCCGCTTTCTATAAACAGAAGTAGTGAACTCAGAATTATGTCTCGTTACATTAATATCTAAAAATGGAAGACTACCCTTCGCTCTCTACCTCCATGGTAAATTGAATGTTTGGATGAAGTTGATTAAATATAATCCAAAATAAAGAACATTGCCAAGAGTGCTGGAACAAGACAAAGTGTCCATCACATATCTGCGATAAAAGGACGGTTTTAAAAATTATGATTACACTCGTTTAAAAATTTCATTTCAAGGTCAGACATAAAAAAGTTTAGCAAAAATGGGGCACCCAGAGGCGACCCCATGGCAACTCCATCGACCTGCGAATAGAGTTGCTTATTAAAAATGAACATTGAATCTTGCACTGCAAGTTCAAGTAGTTGTTTTTAAATAAAGTTGATCTGTTAAAACCATGAAAAACTGTATCTTCGCTAATAAAAACCTTATCTAGAATAATATTGATCGTTTCATTAAGTGGGACATTAGTGAAAAGAGACTCTACAATCAAAACTTAACCATGTAATAGTCTCCATCTTGGTTGGTAATTTGCGTTGGAACTCGTAACCATTTTTTAAAGAAATTCATTGTTATATATTCAGAAAGTAAACCGGCTAAAAATTTGGAGATAGAGAACGAAGGACTATTATAGGCAGCCATAATGGGTCTAAGAGGTATATTAGGCTTGTGAATTTGGGTTGGCCATACAAAATACTGAAAGAAGAGCCAGTCACAAATAGTTGTTGATATGTGGTCTCATTAATAATATTTTCACTTTTAATTTTCTTAATAACCTATTGATTTTATCTTCCCTTTTGTATATGTCGAGAAAAAGTGGGTTCACCATGAGCTTTAAATTTGGTGGTATCAGACAAGTATATTTTTCCATTTTTTCCACATAATCGTTCTTATTCAAAATAACAACACCTTTGCCTTATCGGCTTACAAATTACAATGTCCTCGCGTTTTTTCAAGTTTAAGCAGTATACTCAGATCAGTTTTTCTGAAAAAGGGAGTCCAGTTAGTTTTTTAAATTGCCATAAGTTTTGTGGACTAAATTTGAGATTTTCTGTTGGAGATTACCAATATTTTTAGAAAACATCAAGTTTTATAAGTCTTTGGAACATGACCTCAAATGGTTAAAAAGATCTGGCTAGTTGGGTCTAAAAGATGGCAGACAAAAATCCAAACCAAAAGATAGTAAAAAATTCCTCTCTCTTCGATAAAATGTAATCAGATAAGTTAAAAATGCAGTGGTTTCTGAGTTGGAAATCAGGATAACAACACCAAGACTTAAAAGTTTTTCTTTGATGTCTTAAAAAGACATCCGAATAAAATCAATTAATAAATTGTAAAACATTCTTTGGTACAAGAGGCGATCTAAAAGAGATAAGCCATTTGGGTTTTAGCTTTCGCACTGGCCAAAGATTAAGCGCCAGAATTTTCTAATATTAGAAATCATGCCGCATTATGTAAAACCGAAGTCCTGAAACAACACTTTTCAATAATTGGTTATGTAAGGGACCCAGATCACTTAACAACTTTAGAATCGTTATATATTAAAAGACTGGTTCCCTCTCTCAATAGTAACAATACTTCCTCAGGAACTTTGTATCTGGCATAGTTGTCGTCTGGCCTTGGACGTCATTGTATGTCACTCCCTCTTCTCTCCTGCTTATAGATGGTTGGTGTTTTTGGTAGTCTCTTTTTGTTTCTGTTTTATGTACTTTTTATACTCTTTTACTTTTATTGTTTTAACTTGTAAATTTTAATTACCTTTTGAATTCCTTTTTATGTTAATAATGTATTTTATTGTCTTTTACCTTTGACAGACTGATGATGATCACTGAGTAGTGCGAAAACGTTTCTTTGCTGTTAATAAACATGGCCTTTTTAAACAACATGTATCATGGACCCTCCTGAAGTCTATATATATATATATATAATATATATATATATATATATATATAATATATATATATATATATATATATATATATATATATATATATATATTATATATATATATATATATATATATATATATATATATATATCTATATATATATATATTATATATATATATATATCTATATATATATATATATATATATATATTAGATATATATATTATATATATATATATATATATATATACATATATATATATCATATATATGTATATATATATATATATATATATATATATATATAATGTATATATATATATATATATATATATATATGTATATATATATATATATATATTAATATATATATATATATATATATATATATATATATATAATATATATATATTATATATATGTATATATATATATATAAATATATTTATATATATATCTATATATCTATATATATATATATAATATATATATATATATATATATATATTATATATATATATATATCTCAAAAAATCACCATAACTTGACTGGAAAATCTTGAAGTAATCAAAGTCCACAATTATGTAAAATGTGTTTATTAAAAATACATAAAAGACGGGAGCTTTCGTCTACTTGATCAGTAGACCTCATCAGCCGTACTGATTTTTCTTCAAAAAATATTATACAAAAAAGTTACGAAGGACAAGCAGGACTCTGGAGACGTTTCCAGGGGGATAACAACCAAACAAACTATCTCAATCATGTTATTCCCTAGTTCAAATGTCTGGCCAAAAGACGAGCCGATCGCTCGTTGGTTGAACTACCTCCTCTGTGTTCGGCTGTTCCCTCGTCCAAAACTGAATCAACATCATTCAGCTCGGTATAGCCTATCCCAAGATAGAGGAAGCACAGTGCGACAATGCAGGCCTGCAGCAACTGCAGTGATCAACCCCGCCTTCATATGGAGCAACCAATCAATCAACAGCTGAATAGCGACCATCACCTGAGATATGAATACGGGACATCCTTGCCCCCACTTGTCAAAGGGACTAAGAGAGCCTTCACTCTTGCCCACGACCTATTATATCCACTAGGCCAATGGGATGAGAAGAGAAGTGAAGATGTGGACAAGGAAGTGCATTCCGTGTCAGATGTCAAAAGTCATGAGACATATAAAACGAGGATAGAAGAGTCAAAAACGGGAGACACGTCAACAAAGAGATAGAGAAGTTCAAAACAACAAACCGTCTATTCGCTCACATGCACGTCAACATAGCAGAACCTGTACCTACCTCAGAGGGTTACAAATACCTGTTTACTATAATAGAAAAGGAATACCAGTGACTGGAAGTAACACCAATAGGACAGCAGACGGCAGAGAGCTACATTATTAAAATCCCCCATGATGGGGTCAATAGGCATGGAATCCCCTAGATCATCACCAGTGATAGGGGCGCAACCAATTCACATCCGCCCTGTGGGCTTGTCGCAATGCTAGATTAATATAGTATTATCTCAATCAATCAATCATGGGGCCCCCCTGTGGGAACACCCTCGCTGAAAAACAGTCTGGGGACGAAATAACTCATAAGATGGCCTACAACCCCGAAGCCAACGGAATCAGAAAGAGAGGAACCAATGATCATTAAAACATCATTTATCTCCATCAGAAGTACAGCCAGGGTTTGACGTTGCCAGTGAAAGTCTTTCAAGGGCAAACAAATCCAACATCGCTACCCGATACCTGAAAAGGGACAACCTACGAAGGCAACATACCAAACAAACAGAAAAGTGTATGTCCCCAAGTTTTATAGAATAACAAATACATGTAAAATTTTTTTTTGGGTAAAAGCTCACAACCCCCCCCCCCCCCCTCCCCCCCCCCCCCTCCCTTGCCTACTCTGGACCACACTGTATACTCCAGAGATGACTGAATCACTAACAGATGAAAGTAGGTGGGAGAACAATGTGGGTTTCAGTTGCCTGATTGGAGCCTGCATACATACCAGAAAACGGCACACAGAAGTAGGCCTCTCCTGGGGGTTGGTGGTGACTCCTGTAGCACCCGCGTGGTAGGCCTACCTCCAAAATCTACTTCGCAGGAGAAAATAAAAAACCATGCAGTCGAGAGAAACACAAATTCTTTAGCATGTTTTTTATGCATATATCTCAATTACCATCATTGTCACTTTTCACGTATTATTATTATTCTATATTTAAGAAGTTGGGAAAAACTCTATATCGCGAGAGTATATATAATGTTCTAGGAGGTCCACAATAATAAAATATGTTGAGAGTTCGTGTATAATTTAAAAACCCTATACAAAAATTTCAAACCCTTCCCTGTGTTCATCTTCAGTTTACCATAATAGACAGGAAGATGAACCCAGGGAAGGGTTCGAAAGCTTTGTAAAGGGTATTTAAATTATACACGAACTCTCAACATTTTTTATTATTGTGGACCTCTCAGAAGAATATCATTCTCTATATTGTTATGCCAGCTTTCTATTCATGGTTGTTTTATTGGCATTCAGATTTCTGCATCCATTCATATGTGAATTTATCTGTGAAGAAAGACAGATGCTTGAATTTAATCTCTTCCTCGATCTGTCATGTAAGCTGTCAACTCTGCATCTTACTCATACCTCACCTCCCAACATAACTATAAAAGGCATTTTTTTTATCTTTAAACATGATCAGTGATGTACCTTTTTCAGTATTACCTAATATCGTCTCGTATTCTACTCGTTTTGCATATCTTCAATACATCCACTAACCTTTTTGGTCTTAAAACAAATGGTTAATTAAAAGCTTATCAAACCTACAGAAAACTGATTATTTTTCTTCTTATTATTGATGATATCGAAAGCTTAGTACCACCAAAATGCAAAAGATTGAATGGATACGGGAGGTGTTGTCAACGATCAATATTTTGCTATTTACAGTACATGGTATGAGTTCTGAGTTAATGCCATCCATTAGAAAATTGAAACAGCGTGTCGTTTGTTGTTTGTGTTTCAGTAACAAAAATGAGTCAAGGGAATTTATTACTAGTTAACGGGAAACAGAGTTTATGAATGTACATTGAGTGTACGTTGAGTCTTACTGCACAAGAGGGAATCTTTCTCTGATATTAATAAAAAGAAAAGGATATTTAACATCACGTAGTTTTTAGTTTTCTGTCAAAGAAAACTATTAGGATGGCTCTGTCTGTCCTTGTACATCTGGCAGCGTTATAGGTACCCAGGCGGAGTTTTTTACGTGTTATAACTGGAATGAGTTTGTGGCAGATAAAAAAAATAGATAAACATGTATTAATACGCGGGGTATTCTACAAAATATATGAAAATATGACAATATATAACAAGAGGCTTTTTGTTTTAATTTTTTACGTTGCCCAAGCTTGAAAAACAAGAAACCTGAAGGATAGAGAGTAAGAGTTCACAGAAAACCGAGTGTACATAAATACAATAAAAAACGACGCATAAACTGGTAAAAAAAATATCCCCCATTTTTTCCCCATATTTTCCTTTGAACGTACGTGAACAAAAAAAAAAACCGTAATAGTACAATAAAACCCTTCCTAGTTTTCCTTAAACATTTTTTGGCAGAGGGGTTACTCTGCTTTATAGATATATATATAGTATATATATATATATATATTATATATATATATATATATATATATATATATATCATATATATACATATATATCGCTTCGTGAATTTAGAATCATGAGTCACACGTAGCACGCTCCCCTGACCGTCCCCCTGAGGTATGACTGCTTCTTCAAAGGCATCGCTGCGTAAGGTAAACATGTATCTTTTGAAAGCAGGTTTTGCATTATTAAAGGTATATGCTTCTGGGATGTACCTTACCTGGCATATCAATACTTCTGTTTATCCGAAGTTCGAGGAGGTTTATCCGAGATCCCCTCGAACTGGAATTTTAAAATGGATACGAAAAAAAAGAAGAGAGAAAAATGAAGAAATAAGCCTTTAAAAGATCAAATTGCATTGCTTAACAATGAAAATTAACGATTTAGATCAGAGTGAGAGATAGAGAGAGGAAGCTACTATTTGTTTATTGTTTTAGTCCAATCCTATATCAAACTCAATTATTTCAAGGAGAGAGAGAGAGAGAGAGAGAGAGAGAGAGAGAGACGGAGAGAAGAGAGATAGTAGAGAGATTATTCAAAATTAAATTTGCCCATTTTCTTGTTTGTCACTCAATCATGAAAACTTTAAACTGCCTCATTAAATTTATTAGTCAATCATATTCGTGTAAGAGAGTCGAATGTGAAGCTCTTTATTAAGATCCATTTAACTAGAAGCGCCGTTCTATGATTTCACGGAGTAATATCTTGTTCCTGAAAATACTATGTTTCAAATAATACATTGAGGCTTATTCGCTACATCCTTTTCCAGGATTCAAAATCAATGGCTCCAAAGGATTAAGTTATGAAGAAAGATTGATTTAGTTTATCAATACTGTGGAGTGGAGTAGCGTCAAAGTAACAACGTTAATCCATTTAAGTCAAATAAGATTATAGTATTTGTTTATCTGTAATATTTGTTGTTTCAATATTTCTTGACTCCTCTTTTTACATAGATAAAACTGTGTATCGAACGTTCGTTTTCTGTTTTGCTGTATGAAGCGGTTCTTCCTTTCAAGTTATAAAAACGAATCCTTTTTAAAAGAACATTGACTGTTTGTGATTACATCGGAAATGAAGTATTCTACAGCGGATATAGGCCCTTTTTTTTTTTTATACGAAGAGGAACCACACGAAAAATTTTAATATTGCAATGCATATTTGTATATATCATTTTACCATTCAGTTGCTAAGATCTGTCCTATGATTGTAACAAAATTTCCACTTAATGATAATTCTTATTCAAAATGATACATAAACATTGTTGTTGCATTCTAACAATTCACAGATTTTCATATTTCATTTAAACTTATGTCTGAGATCTACCAGAACACCGACATTTTGACCTAATAAGCATCATTTCCCAGAAACGACTCCTGATTTCTGAAATGAAGCAACAACAGGCATCATAAGGATATGATAAGCGGAAAGGTAAATTCGGTCAGGCTGAAAAATAAAAAAGAAAGAAAGAAAAAAGAAAAGAAAACGGTACCTTAGGCTTTTAATAATTCTGTTTCAGAAATTCTTGAACATACTCTCTCCTCTCATTTGTAGTTTTGGGACTTTCAGTGACCTGGGAGTATGGCGGGGTCTTTTCATTCTTTTTTAAATCGTTCTCCTTTTGTAAATGTTCTTTGGGAAACTGGATATGGAGGGGGTCTTGGATAGATATTAAACGACTCTAATTCTTCCTATTCAATATTTGCCAACTTCCATACCTATTACATTTTAGTGCAGGTGTGGAGTTTTCTCTTCAGCTTCATTTTCAGATTCTTGCATGTCCTCTCCTTTGTCATCTGTATCTCTTTATTCGGCTGTCCAATAACTTCTCCTTGCATTATTGTACTAACCGCTTAATGGCCGAGAGTGACCTAATGCTTGTCTTGCTAGCCAAAATTTCATAAAAAAAAAAAAAAAACTTTTCAGGTATTCTAAAGCTTGTATTCAAATTTACTATCGTTAACATCGCTCTCATTACATTACCTAATCTGTTTCACATCCAAAATATTTTTTATCATATTCACAAATGCTTCAATAAGTAAAATAATTCGATATCTGTAAGATGCTGTTTTCATTCATTTGCGTTAATGGTCGCATTTTACCATAACTCTAGATTTAAGGTAGATCAAATTTGATTTTACTTTGCATCAATAAAAAGCAGTGGTCAAATATTCCTTTGTTATTCACTATCAGGTCATATCACAAAATTTTTCCCTAATATTCTAGAGAGAGAGAGAGAGAGAGAGAGAGAGAGAGAGAGAGAGAGAGAGAGAGAGATCAGATTTTCAATCTATACATTCCTAATCCTTTAAATCAGCTGTAGGTCGCGATATATCACTGGATTTCAAACAACAACAAAGGTCATCATGATTATAAATGAACTGTCAGGTCCCTATCAGTTATATAACTAATGTGTCGTGAAGTTCCCAGTACGATCTATCAACCAGCAGTCATTAACGGGGATAATGCCGATAATTTCCACTCATTCCTACTTACTGTAATAAATGTTGTTACAGGAACATCCGCTGTGATTTATACGGTTAACGACCGCATAATCATCTTTATTATTAAACACACTTCTCATCCAACGCTTCAGAAACACTGACAGCATTAAAGTTTTTCTTTTAACTACGAAAGTTTGCATTGTTCTTCCCCCGACGCTCTGTCAATTAATTCTAACGTGAACGTAAATGAACAAATGACTTTCGAGCCGATGAGCACTAACGACCGCTTGATCGTTCTGGTAATGATTATGAATGTCTAATTGATTCCTGGTGCAGTGGGGTACGCGTATGCAAAGGAGCAAATGATCTACAAATCCTCAAGTAGAATCATTAGAGTAATGTAACACATAAGAAATTTATGTAGGGTAAAACATCAGAGAACAAATGACGCCCGAAACGATAGAACAGGTCTTATGACAATGAGTGTCAGTGGAAGATTGAAACCTTTATTTGTTTTAGTAGAGGGAAGAAGAAGAAGCGTCGAAGGTTAAACACGGCTGTGATTGTATTCCGTGTTTATTCAGCCTTTTCCTGTCTTTTGATGGTTTCCTAGTGATGTAGAGTTGCTACAGGGATCGTAATAAAGGTACAAGGAACCAATAACTGTAAAGAGTTTATAGTTGTGTTTAGACTTAGTTGGCCTTTTGTGGATAAAAAGTGAATCGGTCGCCCGTAGCTCATCGCCGGAAAGGCTGCATGACCTGAGGCTATGAGTGACGTAAGCCGTGAGACCGCCCAACGATGACGTCACGATTCTATCCTCAAATCAGGAGAAAGGACTCCATTGATTGATTTTTTTCAAGCAAACCTGACAATGAAACAGTTTGTAATGTAATTTTTGAGATTCTTGGAATTGAAACTTGCGACTTGATAGGATTCCAGTTGATGTCTAGGAATAGGTTTATCATGAAATTCAGCTCGCGCGTTACAAGCTACTCCTTTGTATCAATCAGATACGTACCTTTTGACATGGACAACCAGATGATAGAATCCGTATTTGAAGGATATGGAAAGGTAATATGGATAAGGAATAACCAGCACACGCTAGGAAAAGGAAACGGTTTATTGAATGGGGATAAGAACAGCAAAAATGGAAATCAAGACTTAACATTCCATCGTCTATTAGATAGCAGTGGGCATTTGGTGTCCTTCATGTACAGCGGACAGAGCAGGACCTGCTAATAAATGTGGAAGTGAAGATCATCTAGTGGAAAACTGTGTTACAGAGAAGACATTGAAGGAGGAATTGACGGATAAGGAAACGCACTTCCCGAAAATAGAAAATGGAAACAGAAAAGCGAAGGAGAATCAGGATTTAGCGTAAAGGTTCAAACTCAGGATTGCACTGGTGATAATGAAAAACATTTAAAATTGAACCTAGATAAAGAAATTCAAAATGTAGAAGATAACACAGATGATAACTGAAAATATTCAATTGATAAAGACAATGTCTCGGGTGACAATAGATAATGATGATGAGTTAAAAACGCTGTCAGCATTGCAATGACAGCTAATTCTACGATTATGAATGAATCCGATAATGTAACTGTATCTGAATATGGATACAAAACAGCATTGCCAAAGGAAAAAGAAACTAAGTCGTCTGATAAAACGGAAATAGAAACAATAGTGGAGATTCATCGTGAGCGAAATGATACGGAACTGTCAAGTATGGAAGCCAGAATCAGTAGGGAAAATCCAGTCATGAGGAAGTGGTCCAGGGAATAATTTCGACGAAAATATGACAACTGAATACAACGATATAGTAGAAGCCATGTTGACCGATGAGAGCCTGAAAGGGAAATGATGAACGAAGCTGATGACGTTGAGAAGCGGATTGAGGAATTTAGTCACAAAGAACAAAGTGAAGATAGGAATACTGAAAAGTGGAAAGTACATGTGGAAAATAATGGGAAAATGGTTATATAAAAAAGTAAAGACAGTAATGACAAGATGCATAGAAATGATGAGGGAAATTTGAAGAATCGTGAAAGAAAACGACGAAAGGTGAATTAGTAAAAAATACAACAGCTCGTAATGGATAAGTGAGTGGTTAACCTCCTTATAATCACGGCGCTGACGGTAGCCACCTTTAAACGTAAATGGACTGATGAAGTTAACAACAGATGTGCGTTGACTCTCTCATGAGATTTCACAGATTGATGTATTGATGTTGCAGGAGCATAATATTAAAAATGATGTCTTTATTAACTGTTGTACTAATTTGAAAGGTGGAACTGCGATATATATTAGAAAGTGTCCTAGCATTAAGTCTTGAATCAGGAACTGGATGGAGAGGGGCAAGTAATAGTATTAAGATTGAGTTTAATGGTACAATCATTCCTCTGCCGAACTTGTACGCTCCTTCAGAACAAACAAAATACGAGAAGAATTCTTCGAAATAAATTTTTATTTTATTTAAGGAATAACAGTGAAAACTTAATATTAGGTGGAGATTTTTAACTGTGTGACCTCTCTTCGAGACAGTAGTTCAGAAAATGTTAAGTTACAGTCAAATGTTCTAAGGAACTTGATAAAGCAAGTAGGATTGAAAGACATAACCATAGGTTGTCACAAGTTACCTGAACTATTCTTTTGTTTTGTAAAAATAACTACGGGTCAAGAATAGACAGAGTATATGTTAAAAGGCTATTTAACCATATAAAGTCATGGGAAAAAATACCTATCAGCTGCTCAGATCACGCATGGTTTTTTAGTTCAATTTAATGTACAAAATGTAAAATTTGGTTGAGGTTTTTGGAGGCTTCACACAAAAGTTGGGTTTAAAGAAACTGAGAGAATTTCAGTGTAATTGGAGTCATATTGTGGCTAGAAAAGGTATTTTTTATATAATTTGTCCTCATAGTGGGATTTTGCAAAAATGGAATGTTTTTTATAAGAATGTCAAAAATTATGTCGCAAGAAAAATATGAACTTCTAGATATGTTGGCAGGGAAGACTGAAACAATTGTATGCAAAAGATAATGCTGGTGGAATTGACTTTGAAGAAATAAGGGTGATTAAAGACAGAATGAGTTTTGTGAGGGCATTAAACTACAAGCAAAACTAAAAGACAGGGTAGAAGGTGAAAAGGTATCAGCATACTTGTTAGGAAGAGAGAAGGATAGGAAGTCGGGTATTTTTAGAGTTATAACGGATAAAGGAGTTCTCATTAAATACTGATAGTATTGTTTCATGTTTTAAAAGTTATTACAAAGAGTTATACGATAACGTTAATGTTGATAAAAAAATTCAGCAAGAGAATTACTTAGAAAACGTGCAAGAATAAATTGGATAATGATGATGTAGATATGTTGTCAAAGGAAATTGAAGAGAAATATGGGCAGCCATTAAGGGCTTAAGCATTGGAAGTCGCAAGGAAAGGATGGCCTTCCAACTGAATTTTACATAAAGTTTGGACACTGTTGAAACCTCACTTCAATACAAGTAATTAGGTACGCTCTGGAGGAGGATTTGAGTAGATCTCAGCATGAAGGATCTTAAGTTTATACCAAAGGCTGGGGACGTAGAACTAGCAGAAAACTGAAAAAGGAGGCCGCATCCCATCTCTTCTTAACGTAGATCATAAAATATGTGCCAAACTTTTAGCTAATCGTATGAAATTGGTAATGAATAAGGTTATTTCATCTGAGCAGTATTGTGGTGTAAATGGATGGTCAATTATCAACTGTAATAATATGATAAGAGATGTAGTTTGTTCTAGCAAAGAATCGCTTGGTTAACAAGCAGTTAGAAAGCAAAAGTATTCCATCTCTAGAATTCCAAGGGATAGTTTTGAGAACCGAAACATTATTGATTTGAGTAAGGATTTGGCAGGTTCTCAGTGCCCTAAACCTATTAGAATTGTAGAATCAGTAACTGTATACAGATAGCATTGTTTCACTGAGTTGGATTAATTCTTATGTGAACAAATTAGATAAAATGAATAAAAGGAGTGTTCTTTATCATGAATCGTTTGGATCACATTCAAAGGACTTGTGAAAATAACCCAGTTAGATTTTGTTTTGTTAGTGGTATCTTGAACCCTGCAGATTGCATAACTATGCCTATGTCGTACAAACAGCTTTTGAAAACTCATTATTTCACTGGCCCAAAATTTTTAAGATCTGAAAAGTATGAAACTGAGCAGTAAAGCTGACACATTTGATATAGTTGTACCCAATCCAAAATTTAATCCATGAATGGAAATTCCTTCTCAATTTCTG
>NC_087209.1:87781262-87797461 GCF_015104395.2 Macrobrachium nipponense | reverse complement strand
GAATTTATCTGTGACGGGGACGGTGGATTGCACAGCTGTCATAGATCAACCGCCTCGAAAGAAAATGGGAATAAAGTTTTTCCCAGCGATGAAAAGCAGAGAGCAACAAATATCCAGGAAACAGAGATGGTGATGTAAGAGCATTTGTAAAGGGTTCAGAAGGCAAAGTTTATCAGGAATGCTAGAATTGAAGACAACGAAAAGAAGAGGATAAAACAGCATGCCTCTTATGCAAGAGAAGTCTTACATCAGAGAGGAAATGGAACTGATATTCAAAGAATATTTTCACTAAAACCTGAATGGATGCAATCATTAAGAAAAAATGAACATAAAGCCTGACAGATGAAGACATCGAATTGGCTCTCATTATGCTACGTCTCAACCCCAAAATGCTGTAAATGTCTTGAGACATGAAAAGGGAATCCCTTTACCTACTGTAGCAATACTGAATAACTGACCTAAAAATCAACTATGAGCCAGGAATACTAACGTCTTTATCATCTCTTAAGGAAACAATTTTAGTTATGTCCATGAATGAAATGAGCCTAGATAAGGTTGAGGCTTATGATATAGGCACGGATATGCTTTACGAACCACATGATAAAGTACAAGTTGTAATGGTATGAGGCCTTATAGGTAACTGGAGGCAAACACTATTTTAGTCATTTGATCAGTCAAATGTTCCAAAAACATAAAAAATTTTGAGATTAATAGAAATAATTCGAAAAGCCAGTTATCATCTCCGCGTCTGTAAAAATTTGGAAATGCCATTGGAATCAGTGATTCTATCAAAAATTCGTGCGCAGACAGAGAAGTTTTCATATTTGCAGATAATCTTCATCTGATCAAGCTCATTACTAATCATTTTATTGATTCTGGATTAAATTTGCAAGATGAAAGTTTTGTTTGTGATTCTGCTATTCGTGCCTTTGATTACTTTAATACAGCAAGACAAAGCTTTAAATCCTTCACAATAATTCGCACGGCTAAATTAATCGGACCTGACAGCAGAGCCTCGCACGTTTGTCCCGTCCTTACAGTATAGTCATGTTGCTTTATTCAGGTACTGAAAAGTTTACCGGATTTTTGGATCAAAAGATTAGCTGCAAATCTTTCAATGCATCTCGTTGTGCCTGAACAGATTCTTACAGGGACCGTCTGCAGAGTACAGATGCTGTGTGGGCTGGTGGGTAGTAGGTCAGTCAAGATACAGTTTCACAGAAGTGAACTCAATACTGTACCTTTCAGCATCGACAGCAAATTTGGCTTTTTGTACGTGTTTTGGATAAATATTAGGCCCACATGTATATAGTTATTCTCTCTCTCTGTCTCTCTCTCTCTCTCTCTCTCTTTTGTTCGCTATATTTATATCCTATGTTCGTCTTTTCACCAATTCTTTTGGAACATTTTTGTAAGTTTCATGTTACTAGGTCGTATATGCCTCCTTGTTTTTCAAAATGTATTGTTTTCTGGATGAATCATCTGTTGACCTCGTGTGTTCTCCTCCAAGGTGTGGCTGCCTAAAAATCACTAATCTTGCCCTCAGGCGTTTTGTCGTTTCAGTAGAGTGAAATCGACCTTATGCTAATCTTGTAATGTCAGTTTGGATACTAAGCTTACTTTGACTTTGTTTTTGCTCTGTATGATCAGTTGTGCCGAAGTAAAGGATCGTGTTAGACCGAAAGTTCTTGGCTCTCTCGCCTTTCATTTTCCTCCATAGCAAAACCTTTATTTATACATAGCATCACGTTTTATATACTTCGTGATCAAGTTATATATATATATATATATATATATATATATATATATATATATATATATATATATATATATATATATATGTATATACACATATATATATATATATAGATATATATATATATATATATATATACTATATATATATATATATATAGATATATATATATATATATATATATATCTATATATATATATATATATATATATATATATATATATATATATATATATATATATATATATATATATATATGTATGATATATATATATATCTATATATATATATATATATATATATATATATATATATATATATGTATATATATATATATATATATATATATATATATATATATATATATATATATATATATATATATATATATATATATATATACATATTATAAAGGTTTTTTGCCATGAAGGAAAAAATGAAAAAGCGAGATAGCCAAGTACTTTCGGTCCTGTTCGAACCCTTTACTAAAGGGTCAGAACAGGACCGAAAGTACTTGGCTATCTCGCTTTTTCATTTTTTCCTTCGTGGCAAAAAACCTTTATTTATACATAGCATCACGTTTTATATACTTCGTGATCAAGTTATTCATACACATATTATATATATATATATATATATATATATATATATATATATATATATATATATATATATATATATTATATATATATATATTATTCAGGAAACTCTACAGGGCATATTATGGGCCGTATTATTTAGTAGCAGTGAAATTGTACTTTATATACAACTTTATTCTAAAATATGATAATGATGTACAAAATAACAATAATTTGGGAATTACCCTGTGAAACTTTAAATCCTGATATAAGTGCTGGTATTAGAATTTACAATCTCATACATTTTACAAAGACGACTTCAGTATTTGTAAAGAAAACTGTTCTAACTTCTTACATAAAAGTAAATTAAAGTCATATGTGTCTGTTATATGAATGAATACCAAGAGTTTCCTTGTCGGTAACGCAACTATTTTAGAGGAACAAATATTTTGAAAATATCATAGAAATCCAAGAAATTAATAGAATTCAATAAGAACAGTGAGGAATCCTCAACATGTTTTTGGAACTTTCTCAGTGTCAGAAGGTTACGTCTTTCAAGTGACTAAAGGGCCGAAACTTTTAAACCTTAAAAACTTGCAGTAAACTTTCATGGTTCCATATCTTCCCTAATACTGAATTACAAATGGCCTTACCAGAAAGGCTCCAACTGGAGATGAATTGCTGAAAGGTTTTCCAGCCATCGAGAGTAAGGTATTACTATGAGATTCAGGGTCTCTGTAACACGGTTTTTTGGACTTTGCTCCTTGTCAAAGCATCGGATGTAGCTGAAAGTTGACATATGTATATTTTACAACCACACACAAATTTTGTCAGCATTATCAATAACTTAAACCCGATAGTTTTGATTTTTATAGAGTAAAAATGAACTAGCCGACGCCATGGCCAATGATTACGAGCCAAGAGTCGAAAAACATTCATTACGTAAGCAAGGTAAACAAACACCATTTGACTAAATGTTGCCCCGCCCATCCACCAGACAGAAATGCCATCGGCTCTGAAACCCAAAGACTTTATGAATGGCGGAACGATACATAGATGTGGGTGGGGTATCAGTGCTAGCGTAGTAATACTACTGTAGCAGTAGTGCCGCAACAGTATGGCAGTAATATACATGAATTAAACGTTTAGACCAACTGCTGGGATCCTTGAGGATCATTTAGCACTTCTTACAACTACTCGAGAAATTAGTTTTTATAGCCAGAAGTTAAATTTTCTAATCCAACAATGCCCATGGTAGCCTTCAGTGTTATCCTGAATTATAACGAGGCGAAAGTGGGTGGAGCCTCATGAAGTCACCATTCTGACGATAATTATTGGTGAAGGTTTAAAGCCAATATACGGTACCGGCTATTTTTTTTCAGTAAATAGGTAGATAGCCAATAAATAAAAATTGCTTGACATTGGATATAGCAGTAATCAAATCAAGCTTGTCTACTATGTTTTTGGTAATTACCAACTATTCCCTACATCTTGTCAATCTGATTGTGACCTATAAAGTAGACTGTAATTTCTTTGGAAACTTATTTTGGGAGTTAGACTAATAATCGAAGTGTTTTTGTATTTATTAACATATTTTGTTGGTTTGTTCATTATGACAATTATCAGTGGGGAGGTTCCAGAATTTAGAAAGGTGTACTGCTTTGCTTGTATTTAAATTTGTATGTCATTGTTGCCAGAGGTTTAGCCTTCGTTACGTATAGCCAATCATCCATCGAGAAAGAGGGAAGAAATGATGTTATAAGTTACGTAACGAGTGCATTCGAAACCTTTTCTCTGAGTAAGTTGGCCCGACTTCAAAAAAGGTCACTTTTACATTATAAGTACCAAATTTATTCAACCTATGTAGTGCAGAATACACTCAAAATTTATGTGTTGATATAATATGTATTCTGAATAAGCGTTATATTTATGAAATGCATAGATATAAAGTTATTGCGAAAAAACCGTGTTACAAAGGCCCTGAATCTCATAGTAGGTCACTAAATATGTCGTACATTCAAGAGAGCAGTTTGCCTAGACAGTTTGGTCTTTCTTCCTCATAAGCCTTAGATTTTCATTTTATATTTAAAAACCAATTCTAAGATATAGCAAGGGACATTATTTTTACTAAAGAAGCAAATTTGGATTTTATAGAAATGCTCTCGTCTTCATAAAAGGAAAGTCATGGTATATAGCTTTCTTTCATGGTGCATGACATCAAATTGGTAAAAATAGTGTAAGTAATCCTTACGTCAGATCATAAATGTTTTTAGTGCAGTACCTCGACCAGCCTCGCAATAAAGAATCGTTATTTAAGCAAAGGAGAGATAATGTTAGTTAATCTTGACTGTCCCTGCAACCGACAGGACGATTAAAATGGATGTGAACAGACAAGACCTGTTCGTCATTCTCATTATTTTTATTTTCTCTAAAAGAAAACTACTGAGATGGCTTTTTTTGTCTGTCCGCTATTTCCCTGTCCGCACTTTTTCTGTCCGTCCTCAGAATTTAAAGACTACTGAGGCCAGGGAAATTGGTATGTGGATCATCCACCCCACAACCATCAAACTTATCAAATTGCAGCCCTCTAGCCTCAGTAGTTTTTATTTTATGTAAGTTTAAAGTTAGCCATAATTGTCCATCTGGCAACGATAAAGGACAGGCCACCACTGGGCCGTGGTTAAAGTTTCATAAGCCGCGTCTCTTACAGCATTATACCGAGACTACCGAAAGATAGACCTATTTTCGGTAGCCTTGATTATACACTACAGAAAACTCGATAGCGCCGGAGAAACTTCGGCGCATTTTTTAGTTATCCTTTGTCTTCAGTTTCCTATTCTATACATTTATTCCCTATTTCATTGATTACTTTCACTTCTTTAAGTGCCGTATACTATGGATGTACAACTGATAGTCTCTTGTTCTGTTCATCTGGAAAAATGTCACGGTTTCAGCCTTCTCATGGACCCACTTAAAGGGGAGCATTTCGCCTTTGCTAAAGAGGATGGAATTACAAAAATAATATTTATGTTGCGATTTTACATCAATGTACCCCATGTCATAAAAATAATTATATCCAGTACTTTCAATTAAGATTATTATGATGCAATTATCCTTTTCTATCAGACTTAATAATCACACCTGTTGAAGGAGAAGCAAAGGTATAAATAAATTATAGATTTACAGTTTCATCTACTGTTCCAAAACAATTGGAAATTCACAATAAAAATATAAAATTCATCCAAAACATTCACGTGCATGTCGTTAATTTGATATAAATTCAGATCTCTTAGCAATTTAAAGATTTAAATCTTAGCAGTTATAGTCAACTTTGATAAATTTGATCATTTTTCAGACATAATAATGAAATTTCAATATGAAGGAACTTTCCTTTCGGACCAGTGTTTTCCTATTACGTTCCCTACTGCTCCTTTAAGATTTACTGTTCCATGGATATGAAATATGAGCTTTCCAGTACGTAGAAAAGATTGCAAATTTTACAAGAACTAAGACTTGCAGAAGCGTATGAAATTTTCAGGAAGTTTTAAGCGTTTTCTTTATTAATGTGGGGTTTTTAAAGTTCATTTTGTGAAATAATTAGGAATCGTAATGAGAGAAATGTTTCCTAGAATAATAATTATTGCGGTAAGTCTGACGCCATTAAAATCGGATGAGCTAATAAATATGGGAAATTTTATGCTCTTTTACATTAAATTGAGTTACTGGAAAATCTGATTTCATTACTTGCAATTTTTACCATCAGTATAAGACTTTTTTTATAGCAGTATTTACTAATTAATGTGATACACATTCCTTTTTAAAATCTTTCTCTCGTCTTTGGTAATAACTAATCCACAGCAGTAATTGATATGACGAGGTTGCTCTCAGCAACCTCATATACTAGACATGATCCCACTGAGATGGAAAAGCAACAAAGCAAGACCAAATATATCTTTGAAGTTGGACCATTCATATCCTCTTGTCCTCAGCAGAGCAGCTCACGACACGCTCGACTCACAAAGCTATGAACGATCAAACATACAATGCTATTATGGGACCCTTGCAATGGACTGTCTCCTTAATTAATATCACAGACGTTGACAAAGTGTATTGGAATAAAGAACTGTTATGCGAAGTCTTGGCGTTCTTCGAAATAAGCACCACAGTTTTTCCTCAAGGGCACGAGAGAGATGCCCTGTTGGTGGGAATCCTAACACAAGTCATCGGTAACTTATTGCAAATCAAATAAAGTGCATTATTCTGTGACTATGTGTTTTGGAGAGCCAGAAAATATCAAATTCTATTAATTCTTTCCTTGATATTGACTCAGATTTTTCCTAGTGAAAAATTCATTTACATGACTATGTGAAAAATCCCTTCCTTTATCAATAAAACATTTTTACTAATCTACTAAAGAGTTCTTCCGGCAATCAAGCTAAATCATGAGGTTCATGAAAGCATGTACGTCCTCTCTGAGCATCTAATTGAAAAACAGATATATTGCTTATAGGGACACCGTAATCAGTGCCATTTTCAACCAAAAATTCGAGTGCTTGAGCCAGAACTCAGTTCTTCCTTGGCTCTTTCTAAAGTGTATCTGCAATTATGAATTGGAATGAGTTCTTATCCTAACATCAGTTTTCTGTCCAATTTGGGTTCAGATTCCACCTGACAATAGGAATAAGAATTCCTTCATTCATCTCCCTTGGAATTTCGAGGCTTTCAGAAACGCTTCCGTGTTAAACTAAATAGAAAACTTACGTAAATGGAAATTTTGGACATTAATACTTATGATTACTGAATGCGACCAACACAATTGAATTTCAGCTTATGAATCCAAGAAGCTCAAAAAATCAGTATCGCAAGGATAGTTACATTTCAGCTCAATAGTTATTATCTGTAAGAATTTCTCAGAAATATTCATGCATGAAATAAAATAGTTTTCATCTTCCTCATATGGCATAGTTTTGAATCCCACTTGAAATAAACGAATTCTGTATGCATTTCCTTCGGGACTCCTGTCTTTCAAAGATATTAAAAACAGAAGAGATAAAAATTCCTCTCCGACGTTGCAATACATTTCATTTTATATTGAAGCAAATAAAATATTAAAAATAAATCTAATAGCCTGGCTAACATTTTTAATAATCTAACATATATTGGATAAATGAGTTTCATTTTGTTTCTCTTTGATCACAGATTACGAATCTGAATAAGTTACATTTAATGGTTCTTTAGAAGCCCTCGGAATTCAGGAAAGCACTTATCTTCCTTATCGCATTCAGGATTCCTAATTGAAGTTATTATTTTCCCTTGGATGGCGCACCGTCGTGGCTCTGTATTCCTTATTCACTTCGTACATACTTTACATTTTCAGCGGCTCTTGTTATCTTGCTCCTTTGGCCATCGACGCACCTTGCAAGTAAACCATTGCCGTTTCCCGTTCATTTTAGTCCCGCAGAAGTCCCACATTTTTGCCTTGCGGAGTGAGGATTACTGACTGGTATGCGGGCAAGTCATTTCATCATTTTCCTGTCTCCAACCGAGCAGTACCTAAACCGACTGTCAACACCAAGTCAAAATGACATTTTATAAGCCCATCTGATAAAACCTGAGGTTTATGCGAGGGTTTTAGTCAGCGCTATTATTTATACGCTGATCATTCCACTGCCCGCTGAATGATATACCTTTGTTCACGTTCATAGCGCAATGGATTGGTGCAATATATGAGTAGTGAGTTTAGATTATTACTCAATCATCTATAACTGTAGACAGTATGGATGTGAATTCTTATTCTAGGTACTTTCACAGTTGGACATTGACATGCAAATGACCATCTATCTAAAATTAGATTTATCTTTATGAAGATTCCCATATTTCTGCAGTATAAGTATGTTGATTATAAATTAACGTAGGGGACACGTATGATATACGACAGCAGGAAATGACTTTCAGTTATCTATACTTTTATGGGCAACTATGATCATTAAACTGTTATGAATGGAAAGAGTCTTTGAGATTAGTTTACCATTATCGTGCCGGGTAATAATTCGCATTTAAGTATCCCATTCAATAAGTGTAAATAATCATAGGATGTAGCGAAATTATACAAGCTTTAGAAACTGATATTTAATTATGCAACGGAATTACAATTTTAGTCTCTCTCTCTCTCTCTCTCTCTCTCTCTCTTATATATATATATATATATATATATATATATATATATATATATATATATATATATATATATATATATTTATATATATACACACACACACACACACACACATATATATATATATATATATATATATATATATATATACTAATGATATATATGAGTAATTCCGTATCACATAGGCGAGAGAACATGACTAGACAAATGGTTATCAAGAAGACATCTAGTGTTGTCAATCGAACTATACAGTAGGAACATTTGTGAATATTTTAAATATATGTATATATATATATATATATATATATATATATATATATATATATATATATATATATATATTTATATATATGCATATATATATATATATATATATATATATATATATATATATATGCATATATATATATATATATATATATATATATATATATATATATATATATATATATATATATATTATATATATATATAAAACACAAGTGATAAAAAAAAAATTATACCTAGTAAAATGTGTTGTGATTTTCTTGTTTCACTTGCCTATTCCTCTGCTGTCATAACTTCTAATTCATAATACTGAGTTGCTTATTTCTCTTTCTGATACAACGGGATCAATAGATACACACACACGTACGCACAGATGCACACACACACACACACACATACACACACACACACATATATATATATATATATATATATATATATATATATATATATATATATATATATATATATATATATATATATATATATATATGCATATATATATATATATATATATATATATATATATATATATATATATATATATATATATATATATATATATGTGTGTGTTGTGTGTGTGTGTGTATGTGTGTGTGTGTGTGTGCATCTGTGCGTACGTGTGTGTGTATCTATTGATCCCGTTGTATCAGAAAGAGAAATAAGCAACTCAGTATTATGAATTAGAAGTTATGACAGCAGAGGAATAGGCAAGTGAAACAAGAAAATCACAACACATTTTACTAGGTATAATTTTTTTTTATCACTTGTGTTTTTTAAAACCAATCCAATAAAGCTCTGGTTTTAGCCCACTGAAAATTACATGCATTCATAAATTCCAATGGGTCGAACGCACCCGAAGATATGCAAGCATATTGCCTGGCCAGTCTTACGTTCCAACACGCACTTTCGGTAGGTGCTTTTAATCAACATTGGTATGGGAACTATTGGTCATATTCATGAATTAGCAGCGTATACGGAAATGTTGTTATTTCTTATTTAGAAAAAATAACTTATCTGGTTAGAGCGAGTTTTTTTCTTAATTCCTCAAAACTATTATAATGAGGTAATAGAAGAATTTTCGTTTCTGTATTGCAACTTTCTGAATTGAAATCGTTGTTAGGCTAACTTCACAGTACAATTTCTTTTGTAATTCGTTTCGATATGCAAACATAAAATCATAGATCATGAAAGCTCTTGAAAATAAATATCCACTAGTATTTCTTTCTCAACTGAACTCTTGGAAAAACAAAAACTATGAATATAAATTTTAAATATCATCTTACTGTAAACATTATTTTTTTATAGCCCTAAGATATTTTTCTTTCATAAGCTTCTAAACTATTCTTAATTAGCATATCTTTAAAGATATGCTAATTAAGAATAGTCCCGTAACAAATAACAACATCATTTACAAAATTCCTTGTAAGGATTGCCCATCGTTTTACGTTGGTCAGTCTAGTAAAAATTCATATGTTCGGATTAAGCAGCATATGTATTCATTTAGAACAGCCCAGACTTCAAATGCACTGTTTATCCATCTGAGTGAAAAATCTCATTGTATTAATTGGGGTGATACCTCGGTAATTGCTAGATCTATTGATTATGTTTCAAGAAATTTACTGGAATCGGCAATTATACAAATCACTAATAAAATTAACCTATTAGTCTGGGAATGTACCATTTGGACCAATATATTTGCAAGATGTTTATGAAGCACCTCAAAATAAATGAACAACTAATAAATTAGTCCCACATATATATAGTTATTATTTCTCTCTCTCTCTCTCTCTCTCTCTCGTCTCTCTCTCTCCTCTCTCTCTCTCTCTCTCTCTCTCTCTCTCTCTAGTTCGATATTCTCTCTCCCTCTTTCTCTTGCTCGATATATATATATATTTATATTTTCTTTCGTCTTTTCATTAATAATAATCTTTGTTGGGAAAATTTTGTGTAAAAATTCATGATATTAAATTGTATATGCTCTGGGTTTTTTTTCAAAATGTACTGTTTTCTGGAAGAATCACTTGTTTACTGCGGCTATCCTTCAAGGTGTGGCTACCCTCTGGCGACTCCTCCTTTCTGTAGAGTGAAAATCGCCCTTATGGCTAATCTGGTAGTGTCAGTTTGTATATTAAGCCTTCTTTTGACTTGTTGTTCTTTGTAAAATCAGTTTGCCTCAGTAAAGGGTCCGAATAGGACCGAAAGTACTCGGCTATCTCGCTTTTTCATTTTTTCCTTCGTGGCAAAAAACCTTTATTTATACATAGCATCACGTTTTATATACTTCGTGATCAATTTTTTATTCATATATATAATATATATATATTATATATATATATATATATATATATAAATGTATACATATATATATAATATATATATATATATATCATATATATATATATATATATATATATATATATATATATATATATATATATATATATATATATATATATATATATATATCTACAGTATGTATATATACAGACACAAAATATCTTGCTTAAAATATAAAAGTTTGCTCAAGATATTTCCTAGACACTAGACATCGCAAAGTGAAATACTTCACTCTTTGTTGGTTTTGAAGATTTCGGGGTCCACATCAGAACAAGAAGAATGTAATGGCTTGGGAAATGGGTAAAAACCGAACGACAGAAATTATTGGGCACCAACGGAAGTTTTTGCGAAACACCGACTTTTATGAAATATTTTATAAATGAACCGAATATATAGGCGTCAAAAACATGTTTCATAATTTATGTTTAGAGCCAAAAACAAGAAAGGCTGCCAAGAAAAAACTCATCTCGGGAGAAAAATGTGTTCATGAGCGTCACTCTTGAAGATGGCAGATCCTTGTCTTAGAATTCAAAGTCCCTAGAGAAAATATATATGAATGGCCAAATTATATTATACCAACTCTACGTCTGTTTTCCACCGTCTACCTAGGGAGAATAGCCAGGCTGTCTTAACTAATCGAGAAAAATTTATTCTAATTATTTGAGAGATTTTTTCGATATTCGTAATAAGTTCTGGCATCATATTTGAGTAGTTTCATATTTGCTATGCCAGGGAGGTGTTTGTTATGTAATTGAAGCTTTGGATCAGGATTACCAATTAATAGTTCCTGTCCATAATCATTGGGGTTGTATTGTGATGTCTGTTGTTTCACTTGCAATTTCCTAAGATAAGAGTATAAGATCCAAGATCCAGTAACATAAGTGTTTTCAGTCTAGTTTCACCGGATGATGAATACATCAAGCCTTTTCGTAACCGCTTGATCTATGTCCTATAAAGACAGTACACATTTATTCATCCTTTTGAAACTGAAACACCCAATCATGGCGACAAGTTTGTTCTGTAAAAACGCTACAAATTTCCTGATCTAAAATTGTCCTGAGTTTACTATAAATATCCGCCGGTGACCTGGCTCAGGTTTCAACCTTGCTTATGACTGGCCAAAGTGTTTGAATTGGAGCCTCTGGCAGTGATGAGCAGTATGTAGTACTTCATACAATCACGATGAGTTTCACTGATGTTTGAACCAGATATTTGCCATCATCTAATCAAAACAAGTAAAAAATGCTCAGTAGTTTCTTCTGCGCAATGAGTTTTCTGTCCGGTAGTGGCCTCAGCCTTGGCCCATAGAACTCTTACCGGCGGCCCATGAAACTCAAACACTGTCTGGTGGTCTCCTATGTTGTTGATACCTATAGTGCTGCCAGAAGTACGATTATGGTTAACTTTGACCTAAAATAAAATAAAAACTACTGAGGTTAGAGAGCTGTAATTTGGTATGTTTGATGGTTGGAGGATGGATGATCAACATATCAATTTGCAACCCACTAGCCTCAAAAAAGGCTAAAAGGGTACAGGATATCTGGAAACCTCGTGGGGGTACTCTTCAATGAATTCCAGTCTCTGAAATTGTGTAGTGTAAGTATGTTAATTCTTATTCAGATAAGAGATGTAATTAAGATTTAATACTCGTCGAAATAACAAGGAAAAAGAGTCGTAGAATAAGCATTATGTCTGTGATCGTAAATGCATGGTTTATGATTGAGCATAATGGAAAGTTTATCGAACTCGAGGGATAATAGCCAAATAAAATTTAAACCTAAAAGACAGCGCCGTGGAGGTCATTTATTAACGACAAGATACATGGAAATCAGTATTTGGGGGGAATTTGTAATTAAATCAGCGATCAGAAAACGCTTAGGATTGCCTTGATATGCCATGGCATAATTAATTAGTGGACGGGGTAATTTATCAGTGTGCAGCACCCCAGACTGGATAAACTTTGAAGTCGGCAAAAAAAAAAAAAAAAAAAAAAAACACATCAATCAATGGAAAGAGGAAGATATTCAAATGCACATCGTGTAAGAAAAAAATTCTAAAAAAAAATCCCCTACCTTCCATGATTAGTTGAAAATGACTATTGACAACCCGCTGTGGGGCCTGTTTTACAGGATAATCGTAAATTTTACTAAGTTATTCAAGATTTTTCTAATAAATGAATTTACTATTTTTAGTACAATTATAATTACCGATCACACAATATCAAAACAGATAAGAAATAAAATTAGTAACAAATTCTCAGCACATTTGTTGAGAAATATTTACTTAAATTTACCGAGAACGAAGATGCAATAGCTTTATTATTCAATTATTATTTCTTTCATCTTTATTATTGTATCAACATCCCACAACACATCACTAAAAAGATGTGCAAGCTAAGTAATAGAATGCCCAGATAAAATTTATTGCGCATTTTAAATAAGAAGAGAAAAATAAAAAAATACGGACTTAAATATCCATAAAGAAAGAAGATTTACTTTCCATACCGAGAAACAGCATTCGTTTAATAAAAGCCTATGCATATTCGAAAGTGGTATTCGAAAAGGCACAGTGCGAAACTTTCCGAAAAATACAGCACTTTCTCTTTTTGGGGGTAAAATAGTCCGGATTTGTGCATCATAAAAATATATTCGACACTTTCCTCGATTCTACCAAGCTTGTATGCCATTGGGCGGGTATTTTGATTTTATCAGGAATAATAATAATAATAATAATATTTTGGTAGAAGACCCTCTTTTAGGCAAATACTGTTAAAAAGAATGGCATTATTAAGCGAGTTGATTTTATATATTGTTTTTTTCTATTTTCCTTATAATTCACTTCTCAGGCTCAGCGATGTTCTGATTAACTGACAATATTCATATGGGAATTTTCTTTTTCAAAAATTATAAAATGCTGAAGGTAATCTTTTATTGGAACAGGATATCAGGTCCAGGTCAAGCAGGAGTCGTCGTCAGTGCTGGTATTATTCCGTAGGCGTAGTTCAGTTCGGGGCCGGGTTCGTCTTCGGTTTAAGGGCTGGTATTGGTGCTGGTATAGCTGGTATATCTGGTATCACGTGACGTTTCGACCTTCTCGCAGGTCATCCTCGGACGAGTCGTTTGAAGAGACTGTAGCAAGAAATTCTGTGGGGCGGTATTTATAGCGGCTCGGACCTAGAATTGCATTCTCATTGGTCGGGCCGGTCTTGGACGAAGTCGTGGATCTCGCCTTGAAGGTCTCGGGGATTCCCTCGTGCGAGCGCCACAGTAGTGTGACTGGGGATGAACGACAGGAATTCCGTCCGTAGCAGGAATTCTGTCATCCCGTGGGGGCTCCTGATTATCTGGTATTGTCGGGGAGTCGTTCGCTGCTCTCCGGGCGGCGGTGGGAAGGAGAAACGTTTCTTGGGTGATGTTAAGATTTGGTTTCTCCTTGCTATACAGGAGGCGCTGACGTCGGGGGTCCGTTGTCTGGTCTATTATTTCGATATTAGGAATAATATCATTTCTCTTTATCCGTTTGTTATGAGCAGTCCTGGCGTGGTTGAAGATGGCTCCTTCTTGAGCGTGGCATGAGATTCGCTTGGAGAAACGCATGGAGGTCATACCGACGTATTTGCCAAGGCATCCTTGGACGGGGCATGTGTAACGGTAGACCACACTCGTCTTCTTCAAGGGATCCTGCAGGGGCGCCGAAGGGTTGTTTCTCATCACCAGGCTGCTCGTCTTCTTTGTTTTATAATATATAATTAACTTAATATTTTTGTCTGGGTCGGTGGGGCTGACGTTTTCGTCGATGATCTTTTTGAGGGCTTGTTCGTCCTCCTTGTACCTCCGGTGGAAGTGCCCCTTGTAGAAAAGCTTGATGGGCTCTGCAACATCGGGCGGGGTTCCTGGTGATATGGAAGCCTGATATCCTGTTCCAATAAAAGATTACCTTCAGCATTTATAATTTTTGAAAATTCCCAATATCGCTGAGCCTGAGAAGCGAATTGTAAGGAAAATAGAAAAAACAATTTATATAATCAACTCGCTTAATAATGCCATTCTTTTTAATAAAATAATAATAATAATAACTAATAATAATAATAATAATAATAATAATAAGTAGAAGAAGAACAAAAAGAAGAACAAGAAGTGTTGACAACAATGGAAATTGTTGAATTTTTTCAGCTGTCAGTTTTTTACCATAACAGGAATGACTACATAAACTGTTATTCTTGACATCACCGTGATTCATATATATGCATCAAGCTAGAAATGTCCTTTGATATCCAATTCGCACTACTTCGGAATTAATATATTTTCATATATGTTAACAAAAGGGGAATTTTTCAGTTGATAGTAATTTCCTTTCCACGTCGTAGATTCGACCCCATCGAACAGAGGCGAAATATATATATACTATATATATATATATATATATATATTATATATATATATATTAGTATATATATATATATATGATATATGATATAAATATATATATATATATATATATATATATATATATATATATATATATATATATATATATATATATATATATCTATATATCTATATATATATATATATATATATATATATATAACTATATATATATATATATATATATATATATATATATATATATATATAGATAGATATAGATTATATATATATATATATATATATATATATATATATATATATCTATATAACAATATATAAGTAATATATATATATATATATATAATATATATATATCTAATTATATATATATATAGATATATATATCTATATATAGATATATCTCTATCTATATCTATATATCTATATACTATATATTATTATATATTATAATATTTATATTATATATCTATATATGATAGTTATATATATTATATATAGTCTATATATATATATAATATATATATATATATATTATATATATATATCTCTACATCTATTGCTTATATACATATATATACTATATATATACTATGTATTATATATATATATTTGTATATATATATATGATATATATATATATATATATATATATATATATCTTATATATATATATAATCTTATATATATATATA